>NW_026138085.1:18165000-18402500 GCF_025592945.1 Manacus candei | reverse complement strand
CCCTAACCCTAACCCTAACCCTAACCCTAACCCTAACCCTAACCCTAACCCTAACCCTAACCCTAACCCTAACCCTAACCCTAACCCTAACCCTAACCCTAACCCTAACCCTAACCCTAACCCTAACCCTAACCCTAACCCTAACCCTAACCCTAACCCTAACCCTAACCCTAACCCTAACCCTAACCCTAACCCTAACCCTAACCCTAACCCTAACCCTAACCCTAACCCTTGCTAACCCTAACCCTAACCCTAACCCTAACCCTAACCCTAACCCTAACCCTAACCCTAACGGCACCCTAACCCTAACCCTAACCCTAACCCTAACCCTAACCCTAACCCTAACCCTAACGGCACCCTAACCCTAACCCTAACCCTAACCCTAACCCTAACCCTAACCCTAAACCCTAACCCTAACCCTAACCCTAACCCTAACCCTAACCCTAAACCCTAACCCTAACCCTAACCCTAACCCTAACCCTAACCCTAACCCTAACCCCTAACCCTAACCCTAACCCTAACCCTAACCCTAACCCCTAACCCTAATGCTACACCCAAACCTACCCCTAAATCCGACTGTAACCCCTAACCCTAATGCTACAACCAAACCTACCCCTAAACCCGACTGTAACCCCTAACCCTGATGCTACAACTAAACCTACCCCTAAACCCGACTGTAACCCCTAACCCTAATGCTACACCCAAACCTACCCCTAAATCCGACTGTAACCCCTAACCCTAATTGTACACCCAAACCTACCCCTAATCCCGACTGTAACTCCCAACCCTAAAGCTACACCTAAACCTACCCCTAGACCCGACTGTAACCCCTAACCCTAAAGCTACACCTAAACCTACCCCTAAACCCGACTGTAACCCCTAACCCTATTTGTACACCTAAACCTTCCCCTAAACCCGACTGTAACCCCTAACCCTAATGCTACAACTAAACCTACCCCTAAACGGGACTGTAACCCCGAACACTAAGGCTACACCTAAACCTACCCCTAAACCCGACTGTAACCGTAACCCTACATCAAACTGTAACCCTAATGCTGACTGTAACCCTCTCTTAGGGCCTAAGTCCAGGTTTAGGGGAAGAGTTAGGCTTAAGGTTTGGCCTAGGGTTAGGTGTAGTTTTAGGGTAATGGTCAGGGTTTAGGCTAGGTTTAGGTTTAGGTGTATGGTTAGGGCGAGGTGTAGGGGTAGAATTAGGGTTTGGGTAATTTATGAAGCTAGGCGTAGTCCTTACCGTAGGAATAGGTGTACGGTTTTGGCTAGGGTTTGGCTTACAAGTAGGCCTAGGTTTAGGCTTCGGGTTAGGTGTAGGTTAGGGTTGATGAGGGTTTTTTGGGTGGTTGTTTTTGTGTTGTGAGGTGTGTTTGTGCTGTTATTTGGATAGTTTTTTATGTATTTTTATTAATTTTTGTTAAAAATTATTTATATGTGCAATTCTATGACTGTCCACAAGGTGGCAGCAGTTCTATAAATTTTCAGTTGCAATTGCATTTTTTTTTCAGCAGGTGGCGGTATTATAAAATTTCTTTAAGTGCAGTTCTTGTTTTCTGTCAGCAGGTGTCAGTATTTCATGTGAACTATATGGGTAATTACTGTTCTACGTCACCAGGTGGCAGTGTTGCTATGTGGTTTTCAAGTCATTGGGAATTTGGTTAAAATGAGGTGGTTTTTTGTGATTTTTCTGTTAAAAATTCGATAATTGTTTCGAGTTGGATGGTCCTGTGAGTAAGCACTTAGCTAATTACATTTTTTGCAGCACCTGCGATTACCACATAATTACCTAATTACCATCGAATTAGGTTCTTCTCCTCATTTTAGTTTTTTGCACCGAGCCAGAGAAAATTAAAATCGGGAGGGGAGGCTAAAAAAATTAAAATCAGGAGAGGACTCTAGGAGAATTAAAATTAGGAGAGGAGACTAAAAAAATTAAAATCAGGAGAGGAGCCTAAAAAAATTAAAAACAGGAGAGGAGCCTAAAAAATTAAAATCAGCAGAAGAGCCTAAGAAATGAAATCAGGAGAGGAGCCTAAAAAAATTAAAATAAGGAGAGGAGCCTAAAAAATTAAAATCAGGAGAAGAGCCTAAGAAATAAAATCAGAAGAAGAGCCTAAAAGAATTAAAATCAGGAGAAGAGCTTAAGAAAACTAAAAACAGGAGAAGAGCCTAAAAAAAATTAAAAACAGGAGAAAACCCTAAGAGAAATAAAATCAGGAGAGGAGTCTAAAATAATTAAAATCAGGAGAGAAGCCTGAAAAAATAAAAATCAGGAGAGGAACCAAAAAAAAATAAAATCAGGAGAGGAGCCTAAAAAATTAAAAAAAGGAGAAGAGCCTAAGAAATAAAATCAGGAGAAGAGCCTAAGAGAATTAAAATCAGGAGAAGAGCCTCAGAGAATTAAAATCAGGAGAGGAGCCTAAAAATATTAAAAACAGGAGAAGAGTCTAAAGAAATTAGAATCAGGAGAAGAGCCTAAGAGAAATTAAAATCAGGAGAAGGGCCTAAGAGAATTAAAAACAGGAGAAGAGTCTAAGAGAAATAAAACCAGGAGAGGAGTTTAAAAAAAAAAACAAAAAACAGGAAAACAACCTAAGAGAAATTAAAATCAGGAGAGGAGCATAAAAAATTAAAAACAGGAGAAGAGCCTAAGAGAAATAAAATCAGAAGAAGAGCCTAAGAGAATTAAAAACAGGAGAAAAGCCTAAGAGAATTGAAATCAGGAGAGGAGCCTAAAAAAATTAAAATCAGGAGAGGAGTCTAAAAAATTAAAATGAGGAGAAGACCTTAAGAAATAAAATCAGGAGAAGAGCCTAAAAGAATTAAAATCAGGAGAAGAGCCTAAAAAAAATTAAAAACAGGAGAAGAGCCTAAGAGAGATAAAATCACGAGAAGAGCCTAAAAAAATTAAAAACAGGAGTGGAGCCTAAAAAAATTAAAATCAGGAGAAGAGCATAAAAAAATTAAAATCAGGAGAAGAGGCTAAAAAAATTGAAAACAGGAGAAGAGCCTGAAAGAATTAAAAAAAGGAGAGGAGCCTAAAAAAATTAAAATCAGGAGAAGAGCCCAAGAGAATTTAAATCAGGAGAAGACCCTAAGAAAAATTAATATCAGGAGAAGAGCCTAAGAAATAAAATCAGGAGAAGAGACTAAAAGAATTAAAATCAGGAGAAGGGCCTAAGAGAAATAAAACCAGGAGAAGAACGTAAAAAAGTTAAAAACAGGAGAGGAGGTTAAAAAATAAAATCAGGAGAAGACCCTAAGAAATAAAATCAGGAGAAGAGCCTAAGAGAATTAAAATCAGGAGATGAGCCAACAAAAATTACAAACAGGAAAAGAGCCTAAAAAAATAAAAATTAGGAGAAGAGCCGAAAAAAACTAAAAACAGGAGAAGACCCTAAGAGAAATAAAATCAGGAGAGGAGCCTAAAAAAATAAAAATCAGGAGAGGAGCATAAAAAAATTAAAATCAGGAGAGGAGCCTAAAAAATTTAAATCAGAAGAAGACCCTAAGAAATAAAATCAGGAGAAGAGCCTAAAAAAAATTAAAACCAGGAGAAGAGCCTAAAAAAAATTAAAAACAGGAGAAGAGCCTAAAAAAATTAAAAACAGTGGAAGAGCCTAAGAGTACTAAAACCAGGAGAAGAGCCTAAAAAAATTAAAATGAGGAAAAGAACCTAAGAGAAAAGAAAATCAGGAGAGAAGTCTAAAAAAATTAAAACCAGGAGAAGAGCCTAAAAAAATCAAATCAGGAGAAGGGCCTAAGAGAATTAAAAACTGGAGAACAGCCTAAGAGAATTAAAATCAGGAGAGGAGCCTAAAAAATTAAAAACAGGAGAAGAGCCTAAGAGAATTAAAATCAGAAGAGTCTTAACAAATTAAAATCAGGAGAAGAGCCAAAAAAAATTAAAATCAGGAGAAGAGCCTAAAAAAATTAAAAACAGAAGAAGAGCCTATGGGAATTAAAATAAGGAGTGGAGCCTAAAAAAATTAAAATCAGGAGAAGAGTCTAAGAGAATTAAAATAAGGAGAGGAGTCTAAAAAAATTAAAATCAGGAGAAGAGCCTAAGAGAATTAAAATCAGGAGAAGACCGTAAGAAAAATTAATATCAGGAGAATAACCTAAGAAATAAAATAAGGAGAGGAGCCTAAAAAATTAAAATCAGGAGGGGAGCCTAAAAAAACTAAAATCAGGAGAAGACCCTAAGAAAAATTAATATCAGGAGAAGAACCTAAGAAATAAAATCAGGAGAAGAGCCTAAGAGAATTAAAATCAGGAGAAGAGCCTAAAAAAATTAAAATCAAAAGAAGAGTCTTAAAAAAATTAAAATCAGAAGAGTCTAAGAGAATGAAAAACAGGAAAAAAGCCTAAGAGAAATAAAACCAGTAGAGGAGTCTAAAAAAATTAAAAGGAGGAGAAGAACCTAAGAGAAATCAAAATCAGGAGAGGAGCCTAAAAAAAATAAAAACAGGTAAAGAGCCTAAGAGAAATAAAATCAGGAGAAGAACCTAAAAAAGTTAAAATCAGGAGAAGAACCTAAAAGAAATTAAAATCAGGAGAAGGCCCTAAAAAACTTAAAAACAGGAAAAGAGTCTAAGAGAAATAAAATCAGAAGAGTCTAAGAGAATTAAAATCAGGAGAAGAGTCTAAAAGAATTAAAACCAGGAGAGGAGTTTAAAAAAATTAAAATCAGGGGAGGAGTCTAAAAAAATTAAAATCAGGAGAGGAGCCTAAAAAATTAAAATCAGGAGAAGACCCTAAGAAATAAAATCAGGAAAGAAGAGCCTAAGAAAATTAAAACCAGGAGAAGAGCCTAAAAAAAATTCAAAACAGGAGAAGAGCATAAAAAAATTAAAAACAGGAGAAGAGCCTAAGAGTAATAAAACCAGGAGAGGAGTCTAAAAAAATTAAAATGAGGAAAAGAACCCAAGAGAAAAGAAAATCAGGAGAGAAGCCTAAAAAAATTAAAAACAGGAGAAGAGCCTAAAAAAAATAAAATCAGGAGAAGGGTCTAAGAGAATTAAAAACTGGAGAAGAGCCTAAGACAATGGAAATCAGGAGAGGAGCCTAAAAAAATTAAAATCAGGAGAGGAGCCTAAAAAAATTAAAATCAGGAGAAGAGCCTAAAAAGATTAAAATCAGGAGAAGAGTCTAAAAAAATTCAAAACAGCAGAAGAGCCTATGGGAATTAAAATAAGGAGAGGAGCTTAAAAAAATTAAAATCAGGAGAAGAGCCTAAGAGAATTAAAAGCAGGAGAAGAGCCTAGGAGAATTAAAAGGAGGAGAAGAGCCTAGGAGAATTAAAATCAGGAGAAGAGCCTAAAAAAAATTTAAAACAGGAGAAGTGCCCAAAAAAATAAAAATTTAGGAGAAGAGCCTAAAAAAATTAAAATCAGGAGAGTCTAAGAGAATGAAAAACAGGAAAAGAGCCTAAGAGAAATAAAACCAGGAGAGGAGTCTAAAAAAATTAAAATGAGGAGAAGAACTTAAGAGAAATTAAAATCAGGAGAAGAGCCTAAAAAAATAAAAACAGGTAAAGAGTCTAAGAGAATTAAAAACAGGAGAAGAGCCTATGAGAAATAAAACCAGGACAGGAGTTTAAAAAAATTTAAAAAAGGAGAGGAGCCTAAAAAAATTAAAATCAGGAGAGAAGGATAAAAAATTAAAATCAGGAGAAGAGTCTAAAAAAAATAAAAACAGGTAAAGAGTCTAAGAGAATTAAAAACAGGAGAAGAGCCTAAGAGAAATAAAACCAGGAGAGGAGCTCAAAAAAATTAAAAACAGGAGAAGAACCTAAGAGAAAATAAAATCAGGAGAGGAACCTAAAAAAACTAAAAACAGGAGAAGAGCCTACGAGAAATAAAATCAGGAGAAGAGCCTAAGAGAATTAAAAACAGGAGAAGAGACTAAAAGAATTGAAATCAGGAGAGGAGGCTAACAAAATTATAATCTGGAGAGGAGGATAAAAAATTAAAATGAGGAGAAGACCCTAAGAAATAAAATCAGGAGAAGAGCCTAAAGGAATTAAAATCAGGAGAAGAGCCTAAGAGAATTAAAAACAGGACAAGAGCCTAAGAAAATTAAAATCAGGAGAAGACCCCAAGAAAAATTAATATCAGGAGAAGAGCCCAAAAATATTAAAATCAGGAGAAGAGGCTAAGGAAAAATGAAAATCAGGAGAAGAACCGAGGAACAATTAAAATCAGAAGAGCCTAAAAAAAATTAAAATCAGGAGAAGAGTCTAAGAGAAATTAAAATCAGGAGAAGAGTCTAAGAGAATTAAAAACAGGAGAAGAGCCTAAGAGAAATAATACTAGGAGAGGAGTCTAAAAAAATTGAAATCAGGAGAGGAGGATAAAAAATTAAAATCAGGAGAAGAGCCTAAAAAAAATAAAATCAGGAGAAGAGGCTAAGAGAATTAAAATCAGGAGAGGAGCCTAAGAAAAATAAAATCAGGAGAGGAGCCTAAAAAAAATTCAAAACAGGAGAAGAGTCTAAGAGAATTAAAATAAGGAGAGGAGCCTAAAGAAATTAAAAACAGGAGAGGAGCCTTAAAAAATTAAAATCAGGAGAAGAGTCTAAGAGAATTAAAATCAGGAGAGGAGCCTAAAAAAATTAAAATCAGGAGAGGAGCCTAAAAAAATTAAAATCAGGAGAAGAGCCTAAGAAAATTAAAATCAGGAGAAGAGCCTAAGAGAATTAAAAGCAGGAGAAAAGCCTAGGAGAATTAAAATCAGGAGAAGAGCCTAAAAAATAAAAATCAGGAGAAGAGCATAAAAAAAAAAAAACAGGAGAAGAGCCTAAAAAAATTAAAAACAGGAGAAGAGCCTAAAAACATTAAAACGAGGAAAGGAGCCTAAGAGAAATAAAATCAGGAGAGGAGCCTAAAAAAATTAAGTCAGGAGAGGAGCCTAAAAAAATTAAAAACAGGACAAGAGCCTAAAAAAACTAAAAACAGGAGAAGAGCCTAAAAAATTAAAAACAGGAGAAGAGCCTAAAAAATTAAAAACAGGAGAAGAGCCTAAGAGTAATTAAAATCAGGAGAGGATCCTAAAAAATTAAAAGCAGGAGAAGAGCCTAAGAGTAATAAAACCAGGAGAGGAGCTTAAAAAATTTAAAAACAGGAGAGGAGCCTAAAAATTTAAAATCAGGAGAAGAACATAAAAAAATATAATCAGGAGAAGAGCCTAAGAGAATTGAAATCAGGAGAAGAGCCTAAGAAAATTAAAAACAGGAGAGGAGCCTAAAAAAATTAAAATCAGGAGAAGAGCCTAAGAGAAATAAAATCAGGAGAGGAACCTGAGAAGAGAGCAAGAGAATTAAAAGTAGGAGAAGGGAGCAAGAGAATTAAAAGTTGGAGAAGAGACTAAGACTTACAAGCAGGGGATGAGAGTGAGAGAAGTAAAAGCAGGGGACGAGACTAAGTAAAATAAAAGCAGAAGAGACTAAGAGAATGAAAAGCAGGAGAAGTGACTAAGAGAATGAAAAGCAGGAGAAGTGACTAAGAGAATGAAAAGCAGGAGAAGTGACTAAGAGAATGAAAAGCAGGAGAAGTGACTAAGAGAATGAAAAGCAGAATAAGAGACTAAGAATCAAAAGCAGAATAAGAGAAGCAAGAGAAATAAAAGCAGGATAAAAGAGTAAGAGAAATAAAAGCAGGAGAGCAAGAGAATTAAAAGGAGGAGAAGAGAGCAAGAGAATTAAAAGCAAGACAAGTGACTAAGAGAAGAGATTAAGAGAAGTGACTAAGAGAAATGAAGGCAAGAGAAGAGAGAGAAGAGAGATGAAGATGAGCAAGGGAAAGAAGGGAAGAGAAAAACAGAAAACACTACATGACAGAAAATAAAGACAGGAGCCAAAGAGGGGGAAAACCCCCAAAGAGGGGAAAAGTCCCCAAACCTTTATTGCAACTTTATTGAATGACTTGTTGTGACCTTGTGAAATACACAAGGCTAGTACAGAAGTTACAACACAGGTTAGTATCCAAGGTACAACACAGGACAGCATACACGTTACAATACAGTTTACAACACAGGTTAGTATCCAAGTTACAACACAGGACAGCATACAAGTTACAATACAGTTTACAACACAGGTTAGTATCCAAGTTACAACACAGGACAGCATACAAGTTACAATACAGTTTACAACACAGGTTAGTATCCAAGTTACAGCACTCCCTCAGGAACGTGGTTCCTGGGAAGGCTCAAAAATCAAAAAATCATCCTGCCTGGCAAAACCCGGGTCCCGGGATGGCCTGCACCCAAACTTGGGCGATGAACATCGCCTCGCAGACCGGCAGGGACCTAGGAAAAAATACCCCAGTCGGGGGGTAAAAAAAAAAAAAATCCCCCAGTTGGGGTTTTTTTTTATTCTAAAGCTAAAATGGTGTAAAAAATCCTGAAAGAGAAACAGCACAAACAGCGGGTTAGAATACTACATTACAGGGACCCAGCCCCTCCATCCCCACACCTCCACCCCTCCCTTAAGCTGCAAGTCAGCCCTGAATATCGGCGTACGCTCAAAATGCTGCCTCGGGAACGGGGTTCCCGGGAAGCCTCAAAAATGAAAATATCATCCTGCCTGACAAAACCCAGGTCCCAAGTCGGCCTGTGCCCAAACATTGGCGATGAACATTGCCTCGCAGACCGACCGGGACCTAGGAAAAAAAACCCCAGCTGGGAGGAAAAAAAAAAAATTCCCCAGCTTGGGCTTTTTTATTCTAAAGTTAAAATGGTGGAAAAAATCCTGAAAGAGAAACAAACACAAGGTTAGAGTACTACATTACACGCACCCAACCCCTCCATCACCACACCCTCACCCCTCCCTTGAGCCGCAAGCCAACCCTGAATATCGGTGCACACTCAAAATGCTGCTTTGGGAACACGCTGGTTCCTGGGAAGCCTCAAAAATGAAAAAGTTGGCCTGCCTGAAACCAGGTCCCGGGTCGGCCTGTGCCCAAACCTTGGTGATGAACATTGCCTCGCAGACCAGCTGGGACCTGGGAAAAAAACCCCAGAGGGGGGGAAAAAAAAAAAATCCCCCGGCTGGGGTTTTTTTATTCTAAAGCTAAAATTATCTAACAACAACCTGAAAGAGAAACAACACAAACACAAGGTTAGAATACTACATTACACACATCCAACCCCTCCACCACTCCCTTAAGCCGCAAGCCAGCCCTGAATATCGGCGTACGCTCAAAATGCTGCCTTGGGAACGGGGTTCCTGGGAAGCCTCAAAAATCAAAAAATCATCCTGCCTGACAAAACCCAGGTCCCGGGTCGGCCTGCGCCCAAACATTGGCGATGAACATCGCCTCGCAGACTGGCTGGGACCTAGGAAAAAAAACCCCAGCAGGGGGGGGAAAAAAAACCCACCCCGGTTGGGGTTTTTTTATTCTAAAGCTAAAATGGTGGAAAAAATCCTGAAAGAGAAACAAACACAAGGTTAGAATACTACATCACACACACCCATCCCCTGCATTGCCACACCTCCACCATACCCCAAAGCCGCAAGCCAACCCTGAATATCGGCACACGCTCAAAACGCTCCCTTGGGAATGTGGTTCCCGTGGAGCCTCAAAAAAAAACTCCAAAAAGAAACAAATTGCCAAGCCTGACAAAACACGCATGCCGCTCATGCCCGAGCACACCCCTCACAGCATTACAAGACAGTATCAATGGCAGAATATCAAAAGCAAAACAAAGTAAGGTACAAAGCTATACAATTCCTAACTGATGCACAGCAATACAACACTATGACATTCACATACAGAGCAATACAATTGCAAATATAGAAGTATACCAGACAGAACATTACATGGCAATACAAGTGACACGACATAAAAACTGCTACAAACAAAGGCGCAATGATATACAATTCCTGACACACGGAACGCAACGCTGTGACGTTCAGATACGGACCGATACGACTACAACTATACAAGTGTATGATACAGAGTGGTACAAGGCAATACAAATGACAACATAAACGGCGGCTGGACTTTTCCTATTCTAGTTGTAAAATACAATAACTACGCCTAAGAAGCAACCTGCAACACTAAATAAACATATATGATGCTACACGATGCAGTCCAGAAGTCATTGGGCAGGGACTCCCGGTGGCTCTCAGAAGTTTCCATCGATGATCACTCGGACGATCTCTCCCCAGTCGCCGGAAGTTCCGGGAAAACCGATGCCGTCTTTCACCCCAGGAACCTGAGTCTCCTTTGGGTGGCTGTAAGACAAAAGGGAAGGGACTCTGAAGTGTGCCTTCTGTGACCTTGGATTTACCCCCAAACTGAGTCTATACATTTTATAAGCCCAAAGACCCCTGACAAATGCCCATACCATAGACACTGTTTGCTACTCTACCTAGCTGTGACTCTATACACCCAAGCAGGGCATCGCAAGACAATCCTGCTCACAGACTGTACAGCCGTAGGCTCAACTGTCTAAGGGAACTGACATGTTGATGTGAGACTGAGCAATATTCTATCTACCCACTGATCCACATAGCAGGGCAGAGCAGTTCCAGGCTGACCCCAAGTGAGACACCCCATACCTGTGATGACATACACCATGTGACACAATTAAGAGAAAAAGGACACAAACATGGAGGAGACAAAGGACGTGACACAGACCGGAACTGCTCTGCCCTGCACACGGGAATCCAATGATACAAAGTAAGCCCTTCATTTGAGGTCTCTAAATAACCTGCTACAGGACACCCATTGCACCATACTAATTGCAAAAATCCCTCCAGGCAATGCACATACTTGCCCCAACTCCCAGCCCCTCTCTGGGTCTTTGCCCTGCACTTATCTTTCTGAGAGCCGGGGCTGTGAATCCATCTTCAATGCACAGGAGGGGCACCTGGGCTGGCTCAGAGGTTCCTGTTGTCATGAGAGTACTCGAAGTCAACTGTGAAAAAGAAAACCATACACAATATCTGAGTAGTGTGGCACAGGGCTGGAATCCCAGTGATCCCCCTACTCACCATCACCGAGGCCCTGACCGGAGTCCAACACTGTGGCTGTCACCTTCCGGGATACCTGAGTGAGTGAGACACAAAATTCGAAGGCATCTCTAAAGCTGCAGTGGATTCCCGCTCCTCCTGCTGCCTCCCCAAATCACCTAGAAGGCTCCTCTCTCTTCAGCTGCTCCCAAGATCGCCCCTGCAAATGAAATGGGCAAATGCTCAAACACTGAGCTCTCAAACATTAGGGATGGTTCACAAGGAAAGTCAAAAACCTCTAAACCCCATCAGACTGCACGCCGAAGCGTTGCTGCACACTGTGAAGTGGACAGACGGTCGTTGCAAGACAACCCAGACATGGAGGCTTGTGCTGATGTACTGCCTCATACTGGCTATCTCGGGCTCCTTTAGCTTGACCTCTTATAGGATGGACCTCCAGCACCTTCAGCAGACGGGTAAAGGGTTGTGCATCGCCTAGAAAAAAAATTAAACAGTTACAACATATATGCAGAGATTGACCACATAGATGACATCCTAAAACTAACTCCAAATTCGACTGGGGAGTAAAATTCTCACCTCGCTCGTCTCCCTGCTGAGCCGCTACACCTCGAGACCGATTGGGCCCCATCTGGAAAATAAAGAAAAAAAAGGCACAAGATAAAGGACTCCTATGGCTCAAACTGACATCCTTCATCCAACACCCAAGACAACCTTCTTCCCAGGCTGCTTCAACTCGTCTCGGTCTGGGGTACACTGTGTCCACTTATCTGAAAAGAAAAAAGAAAAACAAACAAAGGGTTATTCAGGTCACCCACATGGTCACTGAGACCTTAACCACTTCAAAGAACTCATTTCCACTGAGCGAGTGAGAACTCTGACCGCAGCATACAAGAATACAAATGACAACCCAGCTTCAAGGCCCTGCTATCCAAGTACCATCAGCTCCACAACACTCAGCTATAATGATTGCACATGAGTTGTGGACACCTGCTCCATCCGGCAGGACCGTACAGCCATCGGTTCGACTGTCTGAGGGAACTGACCTGTTGATGTGAGACTGAGTAATATTCTATCTACCCACTGATCCACGTAGCAGGGCAGAGTAGTTCCAGGCTGACCCCAAGTGAGACACCCCATACCTGTGATGACACACACCATGTGACACAATTAAGAGACGAAGGACACAAACATGGAGGAGACAAAGGACGTGACACAGACCGGAACTGCTCTGCCCTGCACATGGGAATCCAATGATACAAAGTAAGCCCTTCCTTTGAGGTCTCTAAATAACCTGCTACAGGACACCCATTGCACCATACTAATTGCAAAAATCCCTCCAGGCGATGCACATACTTGCACCGACTCCCAGCCCCTCTCTGGGTCTTTGCCCTGCACTTATCTTTCGAGAACCGGGGATGTGAATCCATCTTTGATGCAGAGGAGGGGCACCTGGGCTGGCTCAGAGGTTCCTGTCATCCGGAGAGTACTCGGAGTCAACTGCAAGAAACAAAACCAGACACCATATCTGAGTAGTGCGGCACATGGCCCCAGCCCCGATGATCCCTCTACTCACCGGCACCGAGGCAGGTCCTCGTGTCGCTGGCTCTGACCAGACTTGGACAATATGCTGTCATCTTCCAGGATACCTGAGTGAGTGAGACACAAAATTCGAAGGCATCTCTAAAGCTGCAGTGGATTCCCGCTCCTCCTGCTGCCTCCCCAAATCACCTAGAAGGCTCCTCTCTCTTCAGCTGCTCCCAAGATCGCCCCTGCAAATGAAATGAGTAAATGCTCAAACACTGAGCTCTCAAACATTAGGGATGGTTCACAAGGAAAGTCAAAAACCTCTAAACCCCATCAGACTGCACGCCGAAGCGTTGCTACACACTGTGAAGTGGACAGACGGTCGTTGCAAGACAACCCAGACATGGAGGCTTGTGCTGATGTACTGCCTCATACTGGCTATCTCGGGCTCCTTTAGCTTGACCTCTTATAGGATGGACCTCCAGCACCTTCAGCAGACGGGTAAAGGGTTGTGTATCACCTAGAAAAAAAATTAAACAGTTACGACATATATGCATAGATTGACCACATAGATGACATCCTAAAACTAACTCCAAATTCGACTGGGGAGTAAAATTCTCACCTCGCTCGTCTCCCTGCTGAGCCACTACGCCTTGAGACCGATTGGGCCCCATCTGGAAAATAAAGAAAAAAAAGGCACAAGATAAAGGACTCCTATGGCTCAAACTGACATCCTTCATCCAACACCCAAGACAACCTTCTTCCCAGGCTGCTTCAACTCGTCTCGGTCTGGGGTACACTGTGTCCACTTATCTGAAAAGAAAAAAACAAACAAACAAACAAAGGGTTAATCAGGTCACCCACATGGTCACTGAGACCTTAACCACTTCAAAGAACTCATTTCCATTGAGCGAGTGAGAACTCTGACTGCAGCATACAAGAATACAAGTGACAACCCAGCTTCAAGGCCCTGCTATCCAAGTACCATCAGCTCCACAACACTCAGCTATAATGATTGCAAACGAGTTATGGACACCTGCTCCATCCAGCAGGACAGTACAGCCATTGGCTCGACTGACTAAGGCAGCTGACATGTTGATGTGGGACCCTGAGCAATATTCTATCTACCCACTGATCCACGTAGCAGGGCAGAGCAGTTCCAGGCTGACCCCAAGTGAGACACCCCATACCTGTGATGACACACACTATGTGACACAATTAAGAGACGAAGGACACAAACATGGAGGAGACAAAGGACGTGACACAGACCGGAACTGCTCTGCCCTGCACATGGGAATCCAATGATACAAAGTAAGCCCTTCCTTTGAGGTCTCTAAATAACCTGCTACAGGACACCCATTGCACCATACTAATTGCAAAAATCCCTCCAGGCGATGCACATACTTGCCCCGACTCCCAACCCCTCTCTGGGTCTTTGCCCTGCACTTATCTTTCCGAGAGCCGGGGCTGTGAATCCATCTTCAATGCACAGGAGGGGCACCTGGGCTGGCTCAGAGGTTCCTGTTGTCATGAGAGTACTCGAAGTCAACTGTGAAAAAGAAAACCATACACAATATCTGAGTAGTGTGGCACGGGGCTGGAACCCCAGTGATCCCCCTACTCACCATCACCGAGGCCCTGACTGGAGTCCAACACTGTGGCTGTCACCTTCCGGGATACCTGAGTGAGTGAGACACAAAATTCGAAGGCATCTCTAAAGCTGCAGTGGATCCCCACTCCTCTCCTGCTGCCTCCCCAAATCACCTAGAAGGCTCCTCTCTCTTCAGCTGCTCCCAAGATCGCCCCTGCAAATGAAATGGGCAAATGCTCAAACACTGAGCTCTCAAACATTTAGGGATGGTTCACAAGGAAAGTCAAAAACCTCTAAACCCCATCAGACTGCACGCCGAAGCGTTGCTGCACACTGTGAAGTGGACAGACGGTCGTTGCAAGACAACCCAGACATGGAGGCTTGTGCTGATGTACTGCCTCATACTGGCTATCTCGGGTTCCTTTAGCTTGACCTCTGATCGGATGGACCTTCGGCACCTTCAGCAGACGGGCAAAGGGTTGTGCATCGCCTAGAAAAAAAATTAAACAGTTACAACATATATGCAGAGATTGACCACATAGATGACATCCTAAAACTAACTCCAAATTCGACTGGGGAGTAAAATTCTAACCTCGCTCGTCTCCCTGCTGAGCCGCTACACCTCGAGACCGATTGGGCCCCATCTGGAAAATAAAGAAAAAAAAGGCACAAGATAAAGGACTCCTATGGCTCAAACTGACATCCTTCATCCAACACCCAAGACAACCTTCTTCCCAGGCTGCTTCAACTCGTCTCGGTCTGGGGTACACTGTGTCCACTTATCTGAAAAGAAAAAAAAAAACAAACAAAGGGTTAATCAGGTCACCCACATGGTCACTGAGACCTTAACCACTTCAAAGAACTCATTTCCACTGAGCGAGTGAGAACTCTGACCGCAGCATACAAGAATACAAGTGACAACCCAGCTTCAAGGCCCTGCTATCCAAGTACCATCAGCTCCACAACACTCAGCTATAATGATTGCACACGAGTTATGGACACCTGCTCCATCCAGCAGGACAGTACAGCCATTGGCTCGACTGACTAAGGCAGCTGACATGTTGATGTGGGACCCTGAGCAATATTCCATCTACCCACTGATCCATGTAGCAGGGCAGAGCAGTTCCAGGCTGACCCCAAGTGAGACACCCCATACCTGTGATGACACACACCATGTGACACAATTAAGAGACGAAGGACACAAACATGGAGGAGACAAAGGACGTGACACAGACCGGAACTGCTCTGCCCTGCACATGGGAATCCAATGATACAAAGTAAGCCCTTCATTTGAGGTCTCTAAATAACCTGCTACAGGACACCCATTGCACCATACTAATTGCAAAAATCCCTCCAGGCGATGCACATACTTGCCCCGACTCCCAGCCCCTCTCTGGGTCTTTGCCCTGCACTTATCTTTCGAGAACCGGGGATGTGAATCCATCTTTGATGCAGAGGAGGGGCACCTGGGCTGGCTCAGAGGTTCCTGTCATCCGGAGAGTACTCGGAGTCAACTGCAAGAAACAAAACCAGACACCATATCTGAGTGGTGTGGCACATGGCCCCAGCCCCGACGATTCCTCTACTCACTGGCACCGAGGCAGGTCCTCATGTCACTGGCTCTGACCAGACTTGGACAATGTGCTGTCATCTTCTGGGATACCTGAGCGAGAGAGAGAAACAATTAGAGGGCATTTCTAAAGCTGCAGTGGATCCCCGCTCCTCCTGCTGCCTCCCTGACTCACCTCCAATGCTCATCTGCTCCCAAAGGTTACCCAGATGGCACCTGCAATCAGAAAAGCTCAGTGCTTCATTGCTGATCCTTTTAATACTCAGAGATTACCTACAAGGACAGCTCCAGGGGACCAAACCGTGTCCATCTCCTCATTGTGAGTTGGCTTCGGCCCTGTCAGGCTGTCTACATCTCCTGCAAAAAAAACCCCAGAGGCAAATGTGAGTACTGAGATACTGCCCAAGAGTTTGCTGCCCCCATGGCAGTTTCTGTCTGACACCCCTTGCCCGTGACCTCTTACAGGCAGGGTCCCCATCACGTTGGACTGTACGTCAGAAGTCGGTGCACTGCCTGGAAAACAAAAAAACAAGTATGTACACAGATTCACCACAAGTACACCGCCTGCAAAAAAGCATCTAATTTTGTCCTGCAGTCCCTGCTCACCTTCCTCACCAGGTTCACCTTCCCTCTAGTGCCTATCATCTGCTGGGCCGGTGGCTCTGCATCTTGGAAAAAAAAAAAACAAAACAAAACAAAACTAAACCACCAAACCATCCAAATGATCAAGTAAACCTAGGGCCAAAAGTCATGTCTTGGCTCTGACCTCACATGAGAACCCACCTTCTGACTCTGCTCCTCCAGCCTCTTCTGTTTATCTCTGCTTTACATCCAGCCCCTCTGACGCTGCATAGAAATGAGTTACCAAAGTCAGTCATATAGATGGAGGGACCTTAACTGCTGTGCAATTCTAATTTCTCCTTAGACAAGCCATCTGGGGTCCAAACACAGCCTGCACAAACAAATACTGACCTAACTTTAAGGTCCTGCCCTCAGTGGCTAAGCCTATCCACAGGTTAACTGGAAAGTCTCCTTTCTACTCCACCTACCCCCAAGTCTGCACTGCAGGGTAGAGCAGTTCCAGGTCCAACACAAACTCCAAGGACACATTTCCCGACAAGTGCTCTGGTGCAACGAGGAGAGAGAACTCTGAGAAAGGACACTGTGATAGTGAATTTTAAGACACAAAACACAGACTGAACAAAGGACACGACACAGACCTGAACACCTCTGCCCTGCACATTCTACTCCAGTGATGAAAAGTAAACTGCTCCTCCTATGTGTGCCAAGGGCCTCTTAGGGCAGACCCTTTCCCCTGTGCTCATTTGAAAATCCCTCCCTCCTAACCATAAAACTGGACCCAGTTCTCATCCCCTCTCCAGGTGCTAGTCCTCCACTTATCTTTCCCACAGCTGGGGATGTGAATCCATCTTCCATGTAAAGGAAGGACACCTGGCTGGCTCAGAGGGTCCTGTGATCCCTGACTCAGTCAGCTACGAGAAAGAAAACTGGAATTGAGACAAGAGTTCAGCAGCACGTGGGAGATAACCCTGCAATTGGCTACTCACCATCCCCTGAGCTGAGAGGTTCTCAGGCCACTGGCTCCGACCCCAGTCGGAGGCTGCTGCCGTCACCGTGTGCCGTACCTAGGGGAGTGAGAAAATAAGTCACGTGGTGTGTTTGAAAGTAAGGGAGACCCCAGCACCTCCTCACTACCTCCCTGACTCAACCTCAATGCTCCTCCATTGCCAAACACAGGCTGGATGGCACCTGTAACTGGAAAAGGTCCAGCCTTAATTGATGACCCTCGTAGTATTAGGAGATTACTCACAAGGACAGCTGAAGACCATCAAACCTAACTGACAGGTGGCTGCGGCCCTCTGAGGCTGCACACATTCTCTGCTAAGTAAAAAAGCCAAAGGCAAATGTACACACTGAGATACTGCCTGAAAGGATGGCTTTCCTGGGGTAGCTCCTACCTACCTCTCCTCCACAGTGACCTCTTACCAGCAGGGGCCCTGAAGCACTGGACTGTCTGTTAGAAGGTGGCAGAACCTCTGGAAAACACAACAAACAAAGCATGTGCACAGATTCACCACAACACCTGTAAAAGACCATTTACTTCTGTCCTGGAGTCAATGCTCACCTTGCTCACCAGGACTCACCCAGATCACCTCCCCTCCGGTGCCTAGAGCCTCCTGGGGCCAGGGCTCTGCATCTGAAAACAAAGAAAAAAAAAACAGAACAAGAAAATCCTTAACAGATCCAGTAAACATGGAGTCAAAAGCCACATCTTTGTGCTGATGTCAGGTGATGACCCACCTTCTTGCTCTGCTCCTCTGGCCTCTGTTCTGTTCAACTCTGTTTTACATCCTGTTCCCCTGAGACGGTAAAGAAACCCTAACCAAAGTCACCCAGACAGCTGGGGAGAGCTGAAAGAGTCTCCCTTCTCTTCAGGCAAACCACCCAGGGTCACTGCCTGCAGCCAAAGACTGCAGCTGTAATCGCGCAGAATATCTGGGTGAACGAGAGGAAAACTTAAGTGGCACATCTGAAAACTCAGTGGATGCCTTCACAGGCATTTAGGGGTCTCCTGGACACTGCTTTCTACCCATACTACCTTCAAAATACCCCTGGCAATTCCTAAGCTGACACCCAAGCCCTTGCTCCATCTCTGGGCTGTAACCCCCCACTGACTACTTGCAAACCTAGGTGTCTGTAGCCATCCTCAACACAGAGCAGCTTCACCTCAGGATGGGATAACACTTGTGGAAAAATACCAAGCTGCAGTTGAAATGATCAGGAGATCTCAAAAGACACAAGGCTCCTAAGGAAAAGAAAACAAGATAACAAATTACAAAAGTACCTTACCGACACAGCACACAAAATTATTAAATTTAAAAACCTTGCATTTGAGTGTAATCCTCTTCATTGCCATATATAGCTCTGCTATATATTTTAAGACTTTACTGTCTGAAAAGCATAAAGCTTTTATCATGCACATCTGACCTTCCACAGACAGCTCCTTTCCGCTTTCAGGATAAAATTATTTTCATGGATTGACTCAATAGGAAGTGCCCAGGAACCCCAGATTGTTCTTTCCAGAACAGAAAATAAACAGAGGAAAGGAGCTTTGCACAAGTGTAACATACTCCAGAACAGACCTGATTTTAGTTTTACTCTTTGTGTTCAAATATTCCATAGAAAAGCTTCAGCAGGAGAGCTGGCACATTCCCAAGAGTATCCTGAAAGTCCCTTTCACAAGGGGCATAGGAAAATCGCAGTTGTATGAGTCCCTTGTGCCTGCAGATGCCTGGGGATCCTCTCCATCCACCTTGTGCTCTCCCAATAGCAGAAAGGGTACTGAGACAGGAGGAAGGAAACCTTTAGCATAAAGCTGGGGAGGAATCTAAAGCTTCCTTTCCTGGGGAGCATTGTGAAGTCTGCAGATGAGAAAGGGAAAATTTGCAACTCCTTTGGTACAGGTGTCAACAGAGGCTAAAACATTTTGCCTTTTTCAGACAACTGTGCCCTTTTTGGCTCCCTGGCAGCTCCAATGGCACTAGAACCCCCTTCCTGCACACCCATGGGTGTCACACTCAGGCACCCACACACCTTTTCTCCAGCCCACACGTGGCAACATTTCCTCACCCTGGACATCCCAAGGGGAGTATTTTTGCTAGAGAGCACAGCAACTCACCTGTCCTTGCAAACTGCCTCCCTGCAAAAAAGGAATCATTTTTCCTGGACACTTCCCCCACAGTCAAGGTCTTTTCAAACTGTGCCGAGACCCCACCAAAGATGGCGGCCGTGGCCCAGAAGTCCGCCCCGAGGCCACACTCAAGATGGCGCCACCAGGACCGGAACTTAGCCAAGGCCACACTTAAGATGGCGGCCTCAAAACCTGGAGGTTTGGAGGCCAAAACCTCCACCAAACCTGCTCAGGGTCCCTCCCAGCTTCTGCCTGTCCTTGCATTTAAAGGCATGGGCACATTCTATCTTCCAACAGCAAACCCCAGCTCCTCACTGGGAGTATAAGCCCTGCTCTTACCTGGACAGACCGGGCTCAGCACAGCTGTGGGTCATGGAGCAGCTTCCCAAGGCTGTTCTCTCTCCCAGCAGGAAGCACAACTCGCCTCCACACCAGGGGAAACCACGAGCGAGGCTGCAAATGGACACAGAACGAGCAAAAAGCATTAACGCAGCACAAAAAAACCAAGTTAAAGCAGTCTTTGCCTCATAACCCTGCACGGGGAAAGGGTTTGGAATTTCAAAGCAAAACCTGAGACACCCAGAGAGCACAGGCCCCACAGCCATGCCACGGCTCTCCCCGGGGTTACCCGGCAGGTAACGGGCTTACCCGGCCCCCGCTGCCCAGCACAACGCGCACCAAAACGCCCCCCAGCTCCCCCGGTCCATAAACCCAGCGGACAAGGCGCTCTCACCTCCGCAGCCCGGGCAGCAGCTGGGCCACACCCTCAGCCCTCACACGCAACCGCCCCCACCTGCCCCGCCGACCCTTCTATACCGCGGGCCAGCAGCGCTGCCCAATCAGCACTCGAGCGCCTCCGCCCAATCCCAGCCCGCCTGGCCCTGCGGCCCCGCCCCGCCCGCTCAGCCCGACCCCGCCCCTCCGCGCGGCCCCGCTCCCCATTCCCTCAGCGCGCCTCCCGCCGCAGCCCCGGCAGGCGCTGCTGGGGCCGGGGAAGGGCGGGTGGGAGCTCCGCGGTCACGACCCGGCCGGGAGCTCTCCCAGGACAAGGGGAGCGAGGCGGGCAGCGGGGACGGCGGGGTTCTTGGGGGCGGGCAGGGCGGGGCCGGGCGGCGGGGCCGGCGCGAGCCGGGGGGCGGGCCTGGGCGAGTCTAGGGGCGGGGCCGGCGCGATCCCGCGGCGCTTCGCTCTGGGCTCTGGGGCTGTTCCGGGCTGGTTTTGGGGCACTGCGCACACGCTGCCCTGGTCACAGCCCCGCCCCAGCTCGCTGCACTCCCCGCACCCCTTGCTCAGCTCCGCGGGGATTTGTGCCTCCCGTGAAGGTGGCAAATGTCTGCAAAGCCAGTCGGGAAGCCAGAGAGCTGCAGCCCCCGGGCCCCGCCGCGGCTTCCCCGCCCTCACCCGGCACCTCCCGCACGTCCCGCCCCGCAGCGCCGCTCCCGCTGCCGCCCTCGAACACAAGGAACGAACCCCCGTGCCCCCAGCACAGGCCGGTCCCTCCCCGGCAGCCTCGGCAGCGCCGGGAGCGGCCGCAGCCCCCAAGGACGGGCGGGGCACGCCGGGAGGGGCCGCGCGGGGCGGGGGCGGGTCCCGCGGCTGCGACCCCGCGGGGAAGGGACCCCCGGGCCGGCCCCGTCCGGCCCCGCCGCTGGCCCTGCTCGGCCACCGCCCCTCGCCCACAGTTTTAACGTTAGAGAGCCAAGTTTAATCCAGAGCGCTGCAAGCTCCCAAGTGCAGGGCATTTCCATAGACTTGTTATTTTTCTCTTTTTAATGACCACATGGCTAAAGTCAGGGAAATACAATCAGCATTCCTTAAACACCATCACTTCTACATCCACCTGCGATCAGGGGCCGATGGGCAGCATCCTGGCCTGGACGGGCTGCAGGGATGGTGTGAAGGCCACTGTGCCCCAGGTTTGAAGGACTCTAGCCATGATCCCCGGCCCGTGGACAGAAAGCCCAGAGCCAACGGGAACTCCAGCCAGCTGCAGGCAGATGTTACTCTGTCCCAGTTTGCCAGGGGTGGGCACGAAGGTGCCCTTCCCCGTTCGGAAGTGGAAGTCGTCCCCTGTGCAGAGCCCGCTCTGATCCTCGGCCTCGTGGGAGCCAATTCCCTTGTCCCAGCCCACTTCCTGCAGAGAAGAAAGGGAAAGATTGCACATAAGGGAGACATTCTTCCCTGGGAGGGTGGGGAGGTGTCCTGGCACAGAGAAGTTGTGGCTGCCCCATCCCTGGAAGTGGCCAAGGCCAGGCTGGATGTCTATTAGAAGGTGTCCCTGCCTGTGGTAGGGGGTGGAAGCAGATGATCCCTGAGATCCTTTCCAACCCAAACCACTCCAGGATCCCAGGATGATTCCATGCTCTCTCTCTGCATTTATTTGGCATCATTTCCTCTCAAAAACAACATCTGCGATTTAGTTGATTGCTAAAGCCATCATTTTGAAAGAAGGGGTTTCTTTTTTTTTTTTTCTCTTTTATTTCATTTTCATTTTATTTCCTTTTTAGTTTTTTTGCCTTTTTTTTTTTAATTTTTCATTTCTTTTTCATATTTCCTTCTTTATTTCGTTTATTTTTTTATTCTCTTTATTTTTCATTTTCTCTCCCAGTGCTCCCCAGTAACACCCAGTGCTCCCCAACAACCCTCAGTAACACCCAGTGCTCCCCAGTACACCCCAGTAACACCCAGTGCTCCCCAACAACCCCCAGTAACACCCAGTGCTCCCCAAAAATTGACCCAAAACCGACCCAAATCACCCCAAAAGCTGACCCAAAACTGACCCCAAAACCTGAACCAAATCATCCCAAAAGCTGACCCAAAACTGACCTCAATCATCCCAAAAGCTGACCCAAATCACCCCAAACTGACCCCAAAAACTGACCCAAATCATCCCCAAAACTGACCCAAAACTCTGCATTTATTTGGCATCATTTCCTCTCATAAACAACATCTGCGATTTAGTTGATTGCTAAAGCCATCATTTTAAAATCATCCCAGGAATCCAAAGGGACTGGAAAACACACAGAAATCATTCCTGCACCCACCAAATCATTAGGAATTGGAACCCGATTCCCTCATCTCTCTCCTTGTTCTTCTTGGCTGGAAAACCTGATGATCCCCACTGGCTATTTTTAGGCTGCTTTTCTTCCACAGCTCCTTTCCTCCCGGTTGAAACCTCCTGGCATATTCAGGGCTTATCTGGAGGGAAGCCCCTCTGAAGTATTTCCTCTCGTGGCAATTCTGCGGGATGAAGAAGTAAAAAAAGCACATCAAGAGCTCCTTCTACCCCCTTCCCTCGCAAACACCCTCCCAGTTTGTCCTTGGCAGCTCCATCCCCCCGGCAGCCGCACCCGACGCTTCGGCTCCGCTGGGAAAGGGACAGCAAGTGCAGAAGCAAGTTCAGTGCTGGGCAGGGGCTCCCTGGGGAACGGCACTTCAGTGCTTTAGTCCGTGGCCTTTCCTGCTGCCCTCCCTCCTGGAGGCAGAGGATGACCCGTCCCTTGTTTCTCCCACGCTGGCAGACCCAGGTCCTGCTCCTTTGGCCCCACTTTTCTTAGCAGACCCGGCATCATTTCCCAGGGTCCCCAGGAAACTTCTGCACTCGACCCATTGCTAAGTGCAGAGCACAGGGCGAGGGAAGGACAAATTTCTCGGCACCCAACCCCTAAAATTTTCCTTCTCCGCAGCACGCTCCCGTTCCCGCTGTCTCTGGAGGCGCCTGCACGAGTCCTCCTTCTCCCAGCACCTAAGAGAATGTCCTTTTCACCCAGGTCCCGCTTACCGTCGTCCAACAAAACACGCTGACAACATTTTTCACGATGCCAGTGGAGAGATATTAGAGCACACTGCACAGGGAAGCTGAGCCTGCCCCATCCCTGCAAGTGTTCCAGGCCAGGCTGGACGGGACTCGCAGCAACCGGGGACAGTGGAAGGTGTCCCTGCCCACGGAAGACAGGCTGGCCTTTGAAGGTCCCCTTCAAACCAAACCGCTCTGGGATTCCCCTCCAAAATCACTCCCAAAGAGACACAGCAATCAAAGCAGAGGGACTGCACTCCCAGCTTTTCTTACCTGCAGGCACACACAGCACAGCACGTTGGACATAAAAGCCACAGGGTTAGTCCTGCCAGAGGCGTCCGGCACACCCACGGTGACCGAAGGGAAAGAGGGAGCCTGGGAACACGGAGTAAAAGACACCTTAATTAGGACTACACTGAGCCATAGCCAGGTCATTCCCACAGACAGCTTCACCGTCCAGTCGTCCAAAAAGCACTCACCGAGGCCTCAGGTAGGACGGTTCCTGACGCTGACCAGGTGAATACCTCCCTGGAAGCCCGCTCTGCTCCTGCCAGGCACTGGGGCTCACCCAGAGGGGCTCTGCCAAGCATCCAAGGGAAATTAAAATTACAGCCTGGGCAAAGGCGCTTCCCGCAGGACCGCTCCTGGCCAAGGCCACCGGTCCGTGCAAGTCAGACCACTGACCACCCAGGGCTGGGGATTTTCAGGGGCACGCTTCCAGCTTTTATGCTCCAGAAACTCCAGTTCTTTCTGGCACCGCTGGCCAGAAAGTCTTCCCCTGTTGGAAGAGGTCACTTTAGTCTTTCGAGGGGCCAGATTGCCAAAGCCCGGCCAGTCCGTTCCCACGAGGAAAGGTAGCTTTGTCTTGTACAAGATACTGGGGGGGGGGGAGACACAAAAGTTTAATTTAAAAGAACTGCCTAGAATAGAAAGCAATTCAAACATAAGGCAGACAAGACTCGTGCAAAACTGAATTACATTGGACTTCAAAGGAGAATTATTTCCCTCTGCACCTCAGAGACCCCCAATTTTCACCCAGGTCCCGCTTACCATCGTCACACAAAACGTGCTGACAAAATTTTTCACGATGCCAGTGGAGAGATATCAGAGCACACCGCACAGGGAACCCGAGGCTGCCCCTGGATCCCTGCAAGTGTTCCAGGCCAGGCTGGATGGGACTTGGAGCATCCAACCGGGGATGAGAGGGGAAGGTGTCCCTGCCCACGGAAGACAGGCTGGCCTTTGAAGGTCCCCTTCAAACCAAACCGCTCTGGGATTCCCCTCCAAAATCACTCCCAAAGAGACACAGCAATCAAAGCAGAGGGACTGCACTCCCAGCTTTTCTTACCTGCAGGCACACACAGCACAGCACGTTGGACATAAAAGCCACAGGGTTAGTCCTGCCAGAGGCGTCCGGCACACCCACGGTGACCGAAGGGAAAGAGGGAGCCTGGGAACACGGAGTAAAAGACACCTTAATTAGGACTACACTGAGCCATAGCCAGGTCATTCCCACAGACGGCTTCACCGTCCAGTCACACAAAAAGCACTGACCTCCCAGGGCCTCAGTTAGGATGGCTCCTGACGCTGACACCTCCGTTTGCCCCGGGGGGTCAAGAATAACATGCCTGGGAAGAAGTCACCCCCAACAACAAAAAGGGAAAATTAGTGAAGCACGGGGTCCTCTTCTGACTAGATTGCCACCAGCATTCCGTAGCAAATGCCACGACTATTCTGTTACAGACGAGAAAACCCTGTTCTCCCAAACAAACAGCGAGGAGATTTATGGGCACGCCTGAAAATTTCCTGTGAGGAACTTTTTGTAACTAAGGAGCAGGTGCTATCTTGAGTTGAAGGCATCAATTTGACAGACACTTAGGACAGCAAACTCTTCAGCAGAGCAATTAACTGCTGCCTATTTGAACAGCAGGGGAGAGAAAATGACAGTCGAAGGGCAGACAAGAAAAGCAGAACTGGAATCAGCAGACTTTTCTTCCATCTCTCCCGAGAAAGTCTAGTTTGTCTGTTCTAATAATTCTATGCCCTTTTCTACATGAAACTTACACCAAGGCTGAAAAAAACAACTAGAAAACAGGGAGAGAAGCTTTTTAGAATTTCACGTGATTTTCCCAAACCGATGCCAGAAAAGCAGAACTCGGTAGAATGTACTCACCTCGAGGCCTTTGGTCTTTTCTTCCATAAGCTTCGTCACCTGATTGAAAAAGCAGAGTAGACTCGGTATTTAGGCTCACAACAGGAAAACCTCCCCTTCGTTTCCTAAAAGAAACTACATTAATCTGCACAGCTGCAGGCGTGTCTCCAGATGTTAAAGCCTTTCAGCTTTTCAGAGGGTGAGAATGCCCTGCTAAGGAAGGCTGCAAAATGCTCGGAGCCTGCACAGGTCAAAGAGCCCCTTGATTTTGTCTGTGTTCCAGTCCCTGGCTAAAGAAAGGGTAGAAGAAGCGCAGTTGTTCCTTGCCTCTTCCCTAAGAGGTTTGGCCAGGTGCTGGGCCAGCCCGGGCACTCCGGGGGAAGGCCGGCAGTGCCCAAGCAGCGCCGCTTTGCCAGGGGCGTCGCTTGCAAGAGCGCCGCCGAGCGCCGGGCCCTGCCTCACAGTCGCCGCCTGGCGGACACGGCCGGGAGCGGCACTGCAGCCGCGCGCGGCGCTGCAGCCGCGCCCCCCCCCTTGGCGAGACCCGCGGCGCCTTTCGCGCGTACGGGCCTTTCTTCCCTAAAACCTGCCCTTGCCTAGAAAAAGCTGAGCAATTCACAGAGTTGCTGTTTCCAGCCCAGCTTCCCAAAGGATTTCTCTCTCCCGGCAGCACAGACAGGGTCCCCGAGGCAGCGGAGACCCTCCCCGCGGGGGGTGTGGTGCGTGTGCAATGCCAGGGCACATCCGAACCCTCCCCTGCGGCGGCACGCAGGTGCAAGTTTCTCCGCAGAGGCGAGCAACTTGCCTGTCGCTTCCCCGGCCTGCAGTCCCCGATGGCCGCGGGGGAGGCAGAAGAGCGGCCGCGCCCCCCCCTCCGACGCGCCCAGCTTACCCCGGGGCCGATCTCCGTCGGATCTGCCGGCGTGGGTCGCTTCCGGGGAGGGGAAGGCGGCGGCGCAGCCCCGATAGCATCTCCAGGGCACGGCGGGAGCGGGGGCGGGAGCGGGAGCGGGAGCGGGAGCGGGAGCGGAGCGGAGCGGGACGAGCGGGCGGCGCGGCGCGGCGCGGCGCGGCGTGGGCGCGTGGGGTCCTGAGACGGGGGCTGCCCGCGCCAGTGCCTGCCGCCGCCCACGAACCTGCCGCCCGCGCCCGGCGCCGCCGAGCGCCCTGCCCTGTCCCCGCAGCGGGAAGCGGCGCGGCGAGACGGCGCTGCGGGCGCGGGGCGGGGGTCCGGGTCGCGGCGGAGGTCAGGCAACCTCTCTGAGGCGAGGGGGCCTCTCGCCGCCATCTTTAGTGTGGTCACTCCGGTCCTGGCGGCGCCATCTTTACTGTGGGCTTGGCGGACTTTCGGGCAGGGGCCGCCATCTTTAGTGTGGTCGTTGCGGTCCTGGCGGCGCCATCTTTACTGTGGGCTTGGCGGACTTCTGGGCCGGGGCCTTGGAGGACTTCCGGTCGCTCTCTACTTCCGGTGACCGATTTTACCCAAATTAGCGTCCCTCCTCGCTAATTTCTGCGCTTTCACCCCAAGAAATCTTCACGTTATTCCCCCCCCAAACACCCCGGAAGAGACGGGAGACCGCGAGTCCCGCTCTGCCGCCGGAACCGGCCCTTGACTCGAGCAGGGAGCGCTGCACCGGCACGAGAGCCACTGCGCATGCGTCGCCGGTCCCTCTCCTGGGATGCACAGGGAAAAGTAGCACGACGCACTGGGGAGGGACTGGGATGGGACTGGAGACACTTCAAGGGAGTTGGATGCACTGGGTGCAACTAGGGGCACTGGAGCGGAACTGGGGGTAGTAGGGAGGGACTGGGATGGGACTGAGGGCACTGGAGATGCTCCCAGTCCCACCCCAGTACCCCCATCCTCATCCCAGTCCCTTCCCACTTCTCTCAGTGCAAGCCAGCGCACCCATTCCTTCCCAAGTGTCTTCCTACAGTGCAACTCAGTCCTTCCCCAGTTCGCCCAGTCCCATCCCACTGCCCCCAGTCCCATTCCAATTCCCTCCCTGGTGATCCCAGTCCTATCCCAGTGGTGGCCCAGTGTGTCGTAGTGCCTCTCCAGTGCCTCTCAGTCCTATCCCAGTGCCTCCAGTCCCTCCCCAGAGAATCCCAGTCGCAGTCCAGTTCCCCCAAGTGCCCCCAGGGCCTCTCCAGTGCCCTCAGTTGTACTGGGAAGGGACTGGGGAGGGCCTGGGAATGACTTAGGAGGGCCTGGGATGGGACTAGGCAAACTGGGGAAGGACTGGGTTGCGCTGCGAGAGCACACTTGGGAGGGCAAGGAGGTGGTGGGTTGCACTGGGGGAAGTGGGGAGAGACTGGGGGGATGAGAGAGGGGACACTGGGGTGGGACTGGGAGCACAGGTGACACTGGGCTAGGACTGGGGGAACTGGGGAGGGAGCAGGGAGGGACTGCGAGGGGGCTGGGAAGGGACCTGGGATGGTACTGGGATGGGAATGGGATGCATGGGAGAAAGGAGCGGAATGCACTGGGGAGGGACTGGGAGCAACGGGAAAGCCACTGCAGGGACTGGCATTGGACTGGGGTGGGACTGCAAGGGGACTGTGGCAGGACTGGGGAGTGGGCCTGGGATGGGCCTGGGATGCACAGGGGAAAAGACCCGGGATGCCCTGGGGAGGGACTGAGGTCACGGGAGGGCTGGGGATGGGTCAGGGGCACTGGGGAGGGAACTGGGATGGGACTTGGATGTTCTAGGGAGGGAGCGGGATGCATTGGGGAAAAGGACTGGCATGCACTGGGAGGGACTGCGGGCAGTGGGGAGGGATGGGGATGGGACTGGGGTGGGACTGGGAGCACAGGTGACACTGGGCTAGGACTGGGAGAACTGGGGAGGGAGCAGGGAGGGACTGCGAGGGGGCTGGGAAGGGACCTGGGATGGTACTGGGATGGGAATGGGATGCACAGGGGAAAAGACCCGGGATGCCCTGGGGAGGGACTGAGGTCACGGGAGGGCTGGGGATGGGTCAGGGGCACTGGGGAGGGAACTGGGATGGGACTTGGATGTTCTAGGGAGGGAGCGGGATGCATCGGGGAAAAGGACTGGCATGCACTGGGAGGGACTGCGGGCAGTGGGGAGGGATGGGGATGGGACTGGGGACACTGGAGAGGTCCTGGGGGCACTTGGGGGAACTGGGCTGGGACTGGGATTCTCTGGGGAGGGACTGGGGGCACTGGGATAGGACTGAGGGGCAATTGGGAGTCACTAGGACACACTGCGTCACCACTGCGATGGGACTGGGATCACCGGGGAGGGAATTGGGATGGGACTGGGGGCAGTGGGAAGGGACTGGGTTGGGACTGGGCGAACTGGGGAAGGACTGGGTTGCACTGCAAGAGGACACTTTGGAAGTAATAGGTGCGCTGGCTTGCACTGAGAGAAGTGGGAAGGGACTGGGATGAGAGTGGGGGCACTGGGGTGGGACTGGGAGCACTGGTGGCACTGGGCTAGGACTGGGAGAACTGGGGAGGGATCAGGGAGGGACTGCAAAGTGACTGGGATGGGAATGGGATGCACAGGGAAAAGGAGCACAACACACTGGGGAGGGACTGGGGGCAGTGGGGAGGGAGTGGAGACACTTCAAGGGAGTTGGATGCACTGGGGGCGACTGGGGGCATTGGGCTGAGACTAGAGGCACTGGGGCGGGATTGGGGTAGTAGGGAGGGACTGGGATGGGACTGAGGGCACTGGAGATGGACTGGGGAGAACTGGGCTGGCACTGGGGGCACTGGACTGCAACTGGGATTCTCAGGGGACGGACTGGGGGAACTAGGATGGGACAGGAGTCATTGGGGAGGGATTGGGGACAGTGGGTCTACAGGCACTGGGATGGGACTGGAAGCTCTGGGAAAGGGACTGCAGGGACTGGGATAGGACTGGGAAGGGACTGGGCAGGGACTGTGACAGCACTGGGGAGGGGACTGGAGAGTGTGCCTGGGATGGGGCTGAGAATCTCTGGGGAGGGACTGGGAGCACTGGGATGGTACTGCTGCCACTGGGATGGGATGCAGTTGTACTGGGGAGGGACTAGGGAGGGCCTGGGAATGACTTAGGAGGGCCTGGGATGGGACTAGGCAAACTGGGGAAGGAGTGGGTTGCACTGCGAGAGCACACTTGGGAGGGCAAGGAGGTGGTGGGTTGCACTGGGGGAAGTGGGGAGAGACTGGGGGGATGAGAGTGGGGGCACTGGGGTGGGACTGGGAGCACAGGTGACACTGGGCTAGGACTGGGAGAACTGGGGAGGGAGCAGGGAGGGACTGCGAGGGGGCTGGGAAGGGACCTGGGATGGTACTGGGATGGGAATGGGATGCACAGGGGAAAAGACCCGGGATGCCCTGGGGAGGGACTGAGGTCACGGGAGGGCTGGGGATGGGTCAGGGGCACTGGGGAGGGAACTGGGATGGGACTTGGATGTTCTAGGGAGGGAGCAGGATGCATCGGGGAAAAGGACTGGCATGCACTGGGAGGGACTGCGGGCAGTGGGGAGGGATGGGGATGGGACTGGGGACACTGGAGAGGGACTGGGGGCACTGGGGGGATTTGGGCTGGGAGTGGGGACACAGGGGTGGGACTGAGATTTTCGGGGGGCGGGGGGGGACTGGGAGCACTGGGATGGGAGTGAGATGCACTGGGGAGGGACTGGGCCGGGACTGAAGGCACTGGAGAGGTCCTGGGGGCACTTGGGGGAACTGGGCTGGGACTGGGATTCTCTCGGGAGGGACTGGAGGCACTGGGATAGGACTGAGGGGCAATTGGGAGGCACTAGGACACACTGCGTCACCACTGGGATGGGACTGGGATGGGACTGGGGAGGGAATTGGGATGGGACTGGGGGCAGTGGGAAGGGACTGGGTTGGGACTGGGCGAACTGGGGAAGGACTGGGTTGCACTGCAGTAGGACACTTGGGAAGGAATGGTTGTGCTGGCTTGCACTGAGAGAAGTGGGATGGGACTGGGATGAGAGTGGGGGCACTGGGATGGGACTGAGGGCACTGGAGATGCTCCCAGTCCCACCCCAGTACCCCCATCCTCATCCCAGTCCCTTCCCACTTCTCTCAGTGCAAGCCAGCGCACCCATTCCTTCCCAAGTGTCTTCCTACAGTGCAACTCAGTCCTTCCCCAGTTCGCCCAGTCCCATCCCACTGCCCCCAGTCCCATTCCAATTCCCTCCCTGGTGATCCCAGTCCTATCCCAGTGGTGGCCCAGTGTGTCGTAGTGCCTCTCCAGTGCCTCTCAGTCCTATCCCAGTGCCTCCAGTCCCTCCCCAGAGAATCCCAGTCGCAGTCCAGTTCCCCCAAGTGCCCCCAGGGCCTCTCCAGTGCCCTCAGTTGTACTGGGAAGGGACTGGGGAGGGCCTGGGAATGACTTAGGAGGGCCTGGGATGGGACTAGGCAAACTGGGGAAGGACTGGGTTGCGCTGCGAGAGCACACTTGGGAGGGCAAGGAGGTGGTGGGTTGCACTGGGGGAAGTGGGGAGAGACTGGGGGGATGAGAGAGGGGACACTGGGGTGGGACTGGGAGCACAGGTGACACTGGGCTAGGACTGGGGGAACTGGGGAGGGAGCAGGGAGGGACTGCGAGGGGGCTGGGAAGGGACCTGGGATGGTACTGGGATGGGAATGGGATGCATGGGAGAAAGGAGCGGAATGCACTGGGGAGGGACTGGGAGCAACGGGAAAGCCACTGCAGGGACTGGCATTGGACTGGGGTGGGACTGCAAGGGGACTGTGGCAGGACTGGGGAGTGGGCCTGGGATGGGCCTGGGATGCACAGGGGAAAAGACCCGGGATGCCCTGGGGAGGGACTGAGGTCACGGGAGGGCTGGGGATGGGTCAGGGGCACTGGGGAGGGAACTGGGATGGGACTTGGATGTTCTAGGGAGGGAGCGGGATGCATTGGGGAAAAGGACTGGCATGCACTGGGAGGGACTGCGGGCAGTGGGGAGGGATGGGGATGGGACTGGGGTGGGACTGGGAGCACAGGTGACACTGGGCTAGGACTGGGAGAACTGGGGAGGGAGCAGGGAGGGACTGCGAGGGGGCTGGGAAGGGACCTGGGATGGTACTGGGATGGGAATGGGATGCACAGGGGAAAAGACCCGGGATGCCCTGGGGAGGGACTGAGGTCACGGGAGGGCTGGGGATGGGTCAGGGGCACTGGGGAGGGAACTGGGATGGGACTTGGATGTTCTAGGGAGGGAGCGGGATGCATCGGGGAAAAGGACTGGCATGCACTGGGAGGGACTGCGGGCAGTGGGGAGGGATGGGGATGGGACTGGGGACACTGGAGAGGTCCTGGGGGCACTTGGGGGAACTGGGCTGGGACTGGGATTCTCTGGGGAGGGACTGGAGGCACTGGGATAGGACTGAGGGGCAATTGGGAGTCACTAGGACACACTGCGTCACCACTGCGATGGGACTGGGATCACCGGGGAGGGAATTGGGATGGGACTGGGGGCAGTGGGAAGGGACTGGGTTGGGACTGGGCGAACTGGGGAAGGACTGGGTTGCACTGCAAGAGGACACTTTGGAAGTAATAGGTGCGCTGGCTTGCACTGAGAGAAGTGGGAAGGGACTGGGATGAGAGTGGGGGCACTGGGGTGGGACTGGGAGCACTGGTGGCACTGGGCTAGGACTGGGAGAACTGGGGAGGGATCAGGGAGGGACTGCAAAGTGACTGGGATGGGAATGGGATGCACAGGGAAAAGGAGCACAACACACTGGGGAGGGACTGGGGGCAGTGGGGAGGGAGTGGAGACACTTCAAGGGAGTTGGATGCACTGGGGGCGACTGGGGGCATTGGGCTGAGACTAGAGGCACTGGGGCGGGATTGGGGTAGTAGGGAGGGACTGGGATGGGACTGAGGGCACTGGAGATGGACTGGGGAGAACTGGGCTGGCACTGGGGGCACTGGACTGCAACTGGGATTCTCAGGGGACGGACTGGGGGAACTAGGATGGGACAGGAGTCATTGGGGAGGGATTGGGGACAGTGGGTCTACAGGCACTGGGATGGGACTGGAAGCTCTGGGAAAGGGACTGCAGGGACTGGGATAGGACTGGGAAGGGACTGGGCAGGGACTGTGACAGCACTGGGGAGGGGACTGGAGAGTGTGCCTGGGATGGGGCTGAGAATCTCTGGGGAGGGACTGGGAGCACTGGGATGGTACTGCTGCCACTGGGATGGGATGCAGTTGTACTGGGGAGGGACTAGGGAGGGACTGGGAATGACTTAGGAGGGCCTGGGATGGGACTAGGCAAACTGGGGAAGGAGTGGGTTGCACTGCGAGAGCACACTTGGGAGGGCAAGGAGGTGGTGGGTTGCACTGGGGGAAGTGGGGAGAGACTGGGGGGATGAGAGTGGGGGCACTGGGGTGGGACTGGGAGCACAGGTGACACTGGGCTAGGACTGGGAGAACTGGGGAGGGAGCAGGGAGGGACTGCGAGGGGGCTGGGAAGGGACCTGGGATGGTACTGGGATGGGAATGGGATGCACAGGGGAAAAGACCCGGGATGCCCTGGGGAGGGACTGAGGTCACGGGAGGGCTGGGGATGGGTCAGGGGCACTGGGGAGGGAACTGGGATGGGACTTGGATGTTCTAGGGAGGGAGCGGGATGCATCGGGGAAAAGGACTGGCATGCACTGGGAGGGACTGCGGGCAGTGGGGAGGGATGGGGATGGGACTGGGGTGGGACTGGGAGCACAGGTGACACTGGGCTAGGACTGGGAGAACTGGGGAGGGAGCAGGGAGGGACTGCGAGGGGGCTGGGAAGGGACCTGGGATGGTACTGGGATGGGAATGGGATGCACAGGGGAAAAGACCCGGGATGCCCTGGGGAGGGACTGAGGTCACGGGAGGGCTGGGGATGGGTCAGGGGCACTGGGGAGGGAACTGGGATGGGACTTGGATGTTCTAGGGAGGGAGCGGGATGCATCGGGGAAAAGGACTGGCATGCACTGGGAGGGACTGCGGGCAGTGGGGAGGGATGGGGATGGGACTGGGGACACTGGAGAGGTCCTGGGGGCACTTGGGGGAACTGGGCTGGGACTGGGATTCTCTGGGGAGGGACTGGGGGCACTGGGATAGGACTGAGGGGCAATTGGGAGTCACTAGGACACACTGCGTCACCACTGCGACGGGACTGGGATCACCGGGGAGGGAATTGGGATGGGACTGGGGGCAGTGGGAAGGGACTGGGTTGGGACTGGGCGAACTGGGGAAGGACTGGGTTGCACTGCAAGAGGACACTTTGGAAGTAATAGGTGCGCTGGCTTGCACTGAGAGAAGTGGGAAGGGACTGGGATGAGAGTGGGGGCACTGGGGTGGGACTGGGAGCACTGGTGGCACTGGGCTAGGACTGGGAGAACTGGGGAGGGATCAGGGAGGGACTGCAAAGTGACTGGGATGGGAATGGGATGCACAGGGAAAAGGAGCACAACACACTGGGGAGGGACTGGGGGCAGTGGGGAGGGAGTGGAGACACTTCAAGGGAGTTGGATGCACTGGGGGCGACTGGGGGCATTGGGCTGAGACTAGAGGCACTGGGGCGGGATTGGGGTAGTAGGGAGGGACTGGGATGGGACTGAGGGCACTGGAGATGGACTGGGGAGAACTGGGCTGGCACTGGGGGCACTGGACTGCAACTGGGATTCTCAGGGGACGGACTGGGGGAACTAGGATGGGACAGGAGTCATTGGGGAGGGATTGGGGACAGTGGGTCTACAGGCACTGGGATGGGACTGGAAGCTCTGGGAAAGGGACTGCAGGGACTGGGATAGGACTGGGAAGGGACTGGGCAGGGACTGTGACAGCACTGGGGAGGGGACTGGAGAGTGTGCCTGGGATGGGGCTGAGAATCTCTGGGGAGGGACTGGGAGCACTGGGATGGTACTGCTGCCACTGGGATGGGATGCAGTTGTACTGGGGAGGGACTAGGGAGGGACTGGGAATGACTTAGGAGGGCCTGGGATGGGACTAGGCAAACTGGGGAAGGAGTGGGTTGCACTGCGAGAGCACACTTGGGAGGGCAAGGAGGTGGTGGGTTGCACTGGGGGAAGTGGGGAGAGACTGGGGGGATGAGAGTGGGGGCACTGGGATGGGACTGGGAGCACAGGTGACACTGGGCTAGGACTGGGAGAACTGGGGAGGGAGCAGGGAGGGACTGCGAGGGGGCTGGGAAGGGACCTGGGATGGTACTGGGATGGGAATGGGATGCACAGGGGAAAAGACCCGGGATGCCCTGGGGAGGGACTGAGGTCACGGGAGGGCTGGGGATGGGTCAGGGGCACTGGGGAGGGAACTGGGATGGGACTTGGATGTTCTAGGGAGGGAGCGGGATGCATCGGGGAAAAGGACTGGCATGCACTGGGAGGGACTGCGGGCAGTGGGGAGGGATGGGGATGGGACTGGGGACACTGGAGAGGGACTGGGGGCACTGGGGGGATTTGGGCTGGGAGTGGGGACACAGGGGTGGGACTGAGATTTTCGGGGGGCGGGGGGGGACTGGGAGCACTGGGATGGGAGTGAGATGCACTGGGGAGGGACTGGGCCGGGACTGAAGGCACTGGAGAGGTCCTGGGGGCACTTGGGGGAACTGGGCTGGGACTGGGATTCTCTGGGGAGGGACTGGAGGCACTGGGATAGGACTGAGGGGCAATTGGGAGGCACTAGGACACACTGCGTCACCACTGGGATGGGACTGGGATGGGACTGGGGAGGGAATTGGGATGGGACTGGGGGCAGTGGGAAGGGACTGGGTTGGGACTGGGCGAACTGGGGAAGGACTGGGTTGCACTGCAGTAGGACACTTGGGAAGGAATGGTTGTGCTGGCTTGCACTGAGAGAAGTGGGATGGGACTGGGATGAGAGTGGGGGCACTGGGATGGGACTGAGGGCACTGGAGATGCTCCCAGTCCCACCCCAGTACCCCCATCCTCATCCCAGTCCCTTCCCACTTCTCTCAGTGCAAGCCAGCGCACCCATTCCTTCCCAAGTGTCTTCCTACAGTGCAACTCAGTCCTTCCCCAGTTCGCCCAGTCCCATCCCACTGCCCCCAGTCCCATTCCAATTCCCTCCCTGGTGATCCCAGTCCTATCCCAGTGGTGGCCCAGTGTGTCGTAGTGCCTCTCCAGTGCCTCTCAGTCCTATCCCAGTGCCTCCAGTCCCTCCCCAGAGAATCCCAGTCGCAGTCCAGTTCCCCCAAGTGCCCCCAGGGCCTCTCCAGTGCCCTCAGTTGTACTGGGAAGGGACTGGGGAGGGCCTGGGAATGACTTAGGAGGGCCTGGGATGGGACTAGGCAAACTGGGGAAGGACTGGGTTGCGCTGCGAGAGCACACTTGGGAGGGCAAGGAGGTGGTGGGTTGCACTGGGGGAAGTGGGGAGAGACTGGGGGGATGAGAGAGGGGACACTGGGGTGGGACTGGGAGCACAGGTGACACTGGGCTAGGACTGGGGGAACTGGGGAGGGAGCAGGGAGGGACTGCGAGGGGGCTGGGAAGGGACCTGGGATGGTACTGGGATGGGAATGGGATGCATGGGAGAAAGGAGCGGAATGCACTGGGGAGGGACTGGGAGCAACGGGAAAGCCACTGCAGGGACTGGCATTGGACTGGGGTGGGACTGCAAGGGGACTGTGGCAGGACTGGGGAGTGGGCCTGGGATGGGCCTGGGATGCACAGGGGAAAAGACCCGGGATGCCCTGGGGAGGGACTGAGGTCACGGGAGGGCTGGGGATGGGTCAGGGGCACTGGGGAGGGAACTGGGATGGGACTTGGATGTTCTAGGGAGGGAGCGGGATGCATTGGGGAAAAGGACTGGCATGCACTGGGAGGGACTGCGGGCAGTGGGGAGGGATGGGGATGGGACTGGGGTGGGACTGGGAGCACAGGTGACACTGGGCTAGGACTGGGAGAACTGGGGAGGGAGCAGGGAGGGACTGCGAGGGGGCTGGGAAGGGACCTGGGATGGTACTGGGATGGGAATGGGATGCACAGGGGAAAAGACCCGGGATGCCCTGGGGAGGGACTGAGGTCACGGGAGGGCTGGGGATGGGTCAGGGGCACTGGGGAGGGAACTGGGATGGGACTTGGATGTTCTAGGGAGGGAGCGGGATGCATCGGGGAAAAGGACTGGCATGCACTGGGAGGGACTGCGGGCAGTGGGGAGGGATGGGGATGGGACTGGGGACACTGGAGAGGTCCTGGGGGCACTTGGGGGAACTGGGCTGGGACTGGGATTCTCTGGGGAGGGACTGGGGGCACTGGGATAGGACTGAGGGGCAATTGGGAGTCACTAGGACACACTGCGTCACCACTGCGACGGGACTGGGATCACCGGGGAGGGAATTGGGATGGGACTGGGGGCAGTGGGAAGGGACTGGGTTGGGACTGGGCGAACTGGGGAAGGACTGGGTTGCACTGCAAGAGGACACTTTGGAAGTAATAGGTGCGCTGGCTTGCACTGAGAGAAGTGGGAAGGGACTGGGATGAGAGTGGGGGCACTGGGGTGGGACTGGGAGCACTGGTGGCACTGGGCTAGGACTGGGAGAACTGGGGAGGGATCAGGGAGGGACTGCAAAGTGACTGGGATGGGAATGGGATGCACAGGGAAAAGGAGCACAACACACTGGGGAGGGACTGGGGGCAGTGGGGAGGGAGTGGAGACACTTCAAGGGAGTTGGATGCACTGGGGGCGACTGGGGGCATTGGGCTGAGACTAGAGGCACTGGGGCGGGATTGGGGTAGTAGGGAGGGACTGGGATGGGACTGAGGGCACTGGAGATGGACTGGGGAGAACTGGGCTGGCACTGGGGGCACTGGACTGCAACTGGGATTCTCAGGGGACGGACTGGGGGAACTAGGATGGGACAGGAGTCATTGGGGAGGGATTGGGGACAGTGGGTCTACAGGCACTGGGATGGGACTGGAAGCTCTGGGAAAGGGACTGCAGGGACTGGGATAGGACTGGGAAGGGACTGGGCAGGGACTGTGACAGCACTGGGGAGGGGACTGGAGAGTGTGCCTGGGATGGGGCTGAGAATCTCTGGGGAGGGACTGGGAGCACTGGGATGGTACTGCTGCCACTGGGATGGGATGCAGTTGTACTGGGGAGGGACTAGGGAGGGACTGGGAATGACTTAGGAGGGCCTGGGATGGGACTAGGCAAACTGGGGAAGGAGTGGGTTGCACTGCGAGAGCACACTTGGGAGGGCAAGGAGGTGGTGGGTTGCACTGGGGGAAGTGGGGAGAGACTGGGGGGATGAGAGTGGGGGCACTGGGGTGGGACTGGGAGCACAGGTGACACTGGGCTAGGACTGGGGGAACTGGGGAGGGAGCAGGGAGGGACTGCGAGGGGGCTGGGAAGGGACCTGGGATGGTACTGGGATGGGAATGGGATGCACAGGGGAAAAGACCCGGGATGCCCTGGGGAGGGACTGAGGTCACGGGAGGGCTGGGGATGGGTCAGGGGCACTGGGGAGGGAACTGGGATGGGACTTGGATGTTCTAGGGAGGGAGCGGGATGCATCGGGGAAAAGGACTGGCATGCACTGGGAGGGACTGCGGGCAGTGGGGAGGGATGGGACTGGGACTGGGGACACTGGAGAGGGACTGGGGGCACTGGGGGGATTTGGGCTGGGAGTGGGGACACAGGGGTGGGACTGAGATTTTCGGGGGGCGGGGGGGGACTGGGAGCACTGGGATGGGAGTGAGATGCACTGGGGAGGGACTGGGCCGGGACTGAAGGCACTGGAGAGGTCCTGGGGGCACTTGGGGGAACTGGGCTGGGACTGGGATTCTCTGGGGAGGGACTGGAGGCACTGGGATAGGACTGAGGGGCAATTGGGAGGCACTAGGACACACTGCGTCACCACTGGGATGGGACTGGGATGGGACTGGGGAGGGAATTGGGATGGGACTGGGGGCAGTGGGAAGGGACTGGGTTGGGACTGGGCGAACTGGGGAAGGACTGGGTTGCACTGCAGTAGGACACTTGGGAAGGAATGGTTGTGCTGGCTTGCACTGAGAGAAGTGGGATGGGACTGGGATGAGAGTGGGGGCACTGGGATGGGACTGAGGGCACTGGAGATGCTCCCAGTCCCACCCCAGTACCCCCATCCTCATCCCAGTCCCTTCCCACTTCTCTCAGTGCAAGCCAGCACACCCATTCCTTCCCAAGTGTCTTCCTACAGTGCAACTCAGTCCTTCCCCAGTTCGCCCAGTCCCATCCCACTGCCCCCAGTCCCATTCCAATTCCCTCCCTGGTGATCCCAGTCCTATCCCAGTGGTGGCCCAGTGTGTCGTAGTGCCTCTCCAGTGCCTCTCAGTCCTATCCCAGTGCCTCCAGTCCCTCCCCAGAGAATCCCAGTCGCAGTCCAGTTCCCCCAAGTGCCCCCAGGGCCTCTCCAGTGCCCTCAGTTGTACTGGGAAGGGACTGGGGAGGGCCTGGGAATGACTTAGGAGGGCCTGGGATGGGACTAGGCAAACTGGGGAAGGACTGGGTTGCGCTGCGAGAGCACACTTGGGAGGGCAAGGAGGTGGTGGGTTGCACTGGGGGAAGTGGGGAGAGACTGGGGGGATGAGAGAGGGGACACTGGGGTGGGACTGGGAGCACAGGTGACACTGGGCTAGGACTGGGGGAACTGGGGAGGGAGCAGGGAGGGACTGCGAGGGGGCTGGGAAGGGACCTGGGATGGTACTGGGATGGGAATGGGATGCATGGGAGAAAGGAGCGGAATGCACTGGGGAGGGACTGGGAGCAACGGGAAAGCCACTGCAGGGACTGGCATTGGACTGGGGTGGGACTGCAAGGGGACTGTGGCAGGACTGGGGAGTGGGCCTGGGATGGGCCTGGGATGCACAGGGGAAAAGACCCGGGATGCCCTGGGGAGGGACTGAGGTCACGGGAGGGCTGGGGATGGGTCAGGGGCACTGGGGAGGGAACTGGGATGGGACTTGGATGTTCTAGGGAGGGAGCGGGATGCATTGGGGAAAAGGACTGGCATGCACTGGGAGGGACTGCGGGCAGTGGGGAGGGATGGGGATGGGACTGGGGTGGGACTGGGAGCACAGGTGACACTGGGCTAGGACTGGGAGAACTGGGGAGGGAGCAGGGAGGGACTGCGAGGGGGCTGGGAAGGGACCTGGGATGGTACTGGGATGGGAATGGGATGCACAGGGGAAAAGACCCGGGATGCCCTGGGGAGGGACTGAGGTCACGGGAGGGCTGGGGATGGGTCAGGGGCACTGGGGAGGGAACTGGGATGGGACTTGGATGTTCTAGGGAGGGAGCGGGATGCATCGGGGAAAAGGACTGGCATGCACTGGGAGGGACTGCGGGCAGTGGGGAGGGATGGGGATGGGACTGGGGACACTGGAGAGGTCCTGGGGGCACTTGGGGGAACTGGGCTGGGACTGGGATTCTCTGGGGAGGGACTGGGGGCACTGGGATAGGACTGAGGGGCAATTGGGAGTCACTAGGACACACTGCGTCACCACTGCGACGGGACTGGGATCACCGGGGAGGGAATTGGGATGGGACTGGGGGCAGTGGGAAGGGACTGGGTTGGGACTGGGCGAACTGGGGAAGGACTGGGTTGCACTGCAAGAGGACACTTTGGAAGTAATAGGTGCGCTGGCTTGCACTGAGAGAAGTGGGAAGGGACTGGGATGAGAGTGGGGGCACTGGGGTGGGACTGGGAGCACTGGTGGCACTGGGCTAGGACTGGGAGAACTGGGGAGGGATCAGGGAGGGACTGCAAAGTGACTGGGATGGGAATGGGATGCACAGGGAAAAGGAGCACAACACACTGGGGAGGGACTGGGGGCAGTGGGGAGGGAGTGGAGACACTTCAAGGGAGTTGGATGCACTGGGGGCGACTGGGGGCATTGGGCTGAGACTAGAGGCACTGGGGCGGGATTGGGGTAGTAGGGAGGGACTGGGATGGGACTGAGGGCACTGGAGATGGACTGGGGAGAACTGGGCTGGCACTGGGGGCACTGGACTGCAACTGGGATTCTCAGGGGACGGACTGGGGGAACTAGGATGGGACAGGAGTCATTGGGGAGGGATTGGGGACAGTGGGTCTACAGGCACTGGGATGGGACTGGAAGCTCTGGGAAAGGGACTGCAGGGACTGGGATAGGACTGGGAAGGGACTGGGCAGGGACTGTGACAGCACTGGGGAGGGGACTGGAGAGTGTGCCTGGGATGGGGCTGAGAATCTCTGGGGAGGGACTGGGAGCACTGGGATGGTACTGCTGCCACTGGGATGGGATGCAGTTGTACTGGGGAGGGACTAGGGAGGGACTGGGAATGACTTAGGAGGGCCTGGGATGGGACTAGGCAAACTGGGGAAGGAGTGGGTTGCACTGCGAGAGCACACTTGGGAGGGCAAGGAGGTGGTGGGTTGCACTGGGGGAAGTGGGGAGAGACTGGGGGGATGAGAGTGGGGGCACTGGGGTGGGACTGGGAGCACAGGTGACACTGGGCTAGGACTGGGGGAACTGGGGAGGGAGCAGGGAGGGACTGCGAGGGGGCTGGGAAGGGACCTGGGATGGTACTGGGATGGGAATGGGATGCACAGGGGAAAAGACCCGGGATGCCCTGGGGAGGGACTGAGGTCACGGGAGGGCTGGGGATGGGTCAGGGGCACTGGGGAGGGAACTGGGATGGGACTTGGATGTTCTAGGGAGGGAGCGGGATGCATCGGGGAAAAGGACTGGCATGCACTGGGAGGGACTGCGGGCAGTGGGGAGGGATGGGACTGGGACTGGGGACACTGGAGAGGGACTGGGGGCACTGGGGGGATTTGGGCTGGGAGTGGGGACACAGGGGTGGGACTGAGATTTTCGGGGGGCGGGGGGGGACTGGGAGCACTGGGATGGGAGTGAGATGCACTGGGGAGGGACTGGGCCGGGACTGAAGGCACTGGAGAGGTCCTGGGGGCACTTGGGGGAACTGGGCTGGGACTGGGATTCTCTGGGGAGGGACTGGAGGCACTGGGATAGGACTGAGGGGCAATTGGGAGGCACTAGGACACACTGCGTCACCACTGGGATGGGACTGGGATGGGACTGGGGAGGGAATTGGGATGGGACTGGGGGCAGTGGGAAGGGACTGGGTTGGGACTGGGCGAACTGGGGAAGGACTGGGTTGCACTGCAGTAGGACACTTGGGAAGGAATGGTTGTGCTGGCTTGCACTGAGAGAAGTGGGATGGGACTGGGATGAGAGTGGGGGCACTGGGATGGGACTGAGGGCACTGGAGATGCTCCCAGTCCCACCCCAGTACCCCCATCCTCATCCCAGTCCCTTCCCACTTCTCTCAGTGCAAGCCAGCACACCCATTCCTTCCCAAGTGTCTTCCTACAGTGCAACTCAGTCCTTCCCCAGTTCGCCCAGTCCCATCCCACTGCCCCCAGTCCCATTCCAATTCCCTCCCTGGTGATCCCAGTCCTATCCCAGTGGTGGCCCAGTGTGTCGTAGTGCCTCTCCAGTGCCTCTCAGTCCTATCCCAGTGCCTCCAGTCCCTCCCCAGAGAATCCCAGTCGCAGTCCAGTTCCCCCAAGTGCCCCCAGGGCCTCTCCAGTGCCCTCAGTTGTACTGGGAAGGGACTGGGGAGGGCCTGGGAATGACTTAGGAGGGCCTGGGATGGGACTAGGCAAACTGGGGAAGGACTGGGTTGCGCTGCGAGAGCACACTTGGGAGGGCAAGGAGGTGGTGGGTTGCACTGGGGGAAGTGGGGAGAGACTGGGGGGATGAGAGAGGGGACACTGGGGTGGGACTGGGAGCACAGGTGACACTGGGCTAGGACTGGGGGAACTGGGGAGGGAGCAGGGAGGGACTGCGAGGGGGCTGGGAAGGGACCTGGGATGGTACTGGGATGGGAATGGGATGCATGGGAGAAAGGAGCGGAATGCACTGGGGAGGGACTGGGAGCAACGGGAAAGCCACTGCAGGGACTGGCATTGGACTGGGGTGGGACTGCAAGGGGACTGTGGCAGGACTGGGGAGTGGGCCTGGGATGGGCCTGGGATGCACAGGGGAAAAGACCCGGGATGCCCTGGGGAGGGACTGAGGTCACGGGAGGGCTGGGGATGGGTCAGGGGCACTGGGGAGGGAACTGGGATGGGACTTGGATGGGACTGAGAGTACTGGGATGGGGCGCAGATGTACTGGGAAGGGACTGGGATTTGATTCGAAGCACTGGGGAGGGACTAGGAATCATTTAGGAGGGACTGGGATGGGACTGGGGAGGGACTGGGGGCACTGATGATGTCTCTTGACTGTGCTTGGGAAGGACTAGTAGCACTGGGATGCAGTGGGGAAGGACTGGAGGCACTTGGATGGGACTGAGAGAACTAGGATGGCACTGAGGGTACTGGGGACGTACCAGGGGCACTGGGTTGGGACTGGGCTGCACTGGGGGCACTTGCGAGCAAGTTGGATCAATGGGGAGGGAACTGGGATGGGACTGAAGGCACTGGGGAGGTACTGCAATGTGGTTGAGGCAACTTGGGAAGGACTGGGAGCACTGGGGAGTTTTTGGAGGGAACTGCGCAGGGAGCTTGGTTGGACTGAGGGCACTAGGGATGGACTGGGAGGGACTGGAGTGCAGTGGGAGCAATTGGGAAGGAGTGGAGGCACTGGCGAAGGAATAGGGAGGGGACTGACTGCACTGGGATGGGGTTTGGGGCACTTGGGAGAAACTGGGAGGGACTCAGGAGGGACTGGGGACAGTGGGAAGAGACTGGAAAGGTGAAATTGAAACAGACTCACCTGAGTCATGGTCTAAGAAGTCCTGCTACAGCTCCTGAGCCCGAACAACAGCCGAGGGGCCTCAGCCCAAACTCTGGCCCCTCCTCCCCCTCATTGTTAACACCTGGGCCTTCTCCATAGAACAGCTGATTCTACCCAGCACTCCCAGTTCCCTCCAATGGCTTGCAATAGAATTACTAGACTCCCCAGAGTGCACAAAAATAAAATCCCAATCTCACACTAATTTCTACTCAAAACCAACAGTCCCTGACCAAAACATCCAGTCCATATTCTAGCCCCCAACTCTATCCCAGCCCCTTAGTGATTTCAGCTCGAGACCCACAAGCTTTATTGCACTGCCAGCTCTGCTCTCTCACTAACAGCTCTGCATCTTGCCAGCGCCGCCACAGGAAGCTGCTCCAGGTTCTCACTGCAGGATCTTCATCTCAGCTCTAGCTCTGAGACTTTCCAGCTCCAACCTCACACTCCCAATCCCAGTCCCCCGATTACTCCTCCATCCCCACAAACCCCAGCCCAATTCAAAACTCACAAACCCAGCACTAGACTAATTTCAGCTCTCCTCACCCAGTCCATGTTCCTGCCCATCAATCACTAGTCCACAGCCGCACAGGTTTTTAAGCAACGGTGCAAGTCCCTATCTGAACTCCACACAACTCTCCCAGCTCCAGAGATGCAATCCTAGCACTATACTGACTTCAGACCCAGCCTCCCAGTCCGCATTCCCAATTTACAATCCCAATTCCAACCACACAGGGATTTCAGCGACGGTGCCACAGGCCCTATCTCACAGTGATTGCTCTGATTACTGCCCAAGTGTTACTGTCCCCAGCCCAGAGCCCATCCCTATCCCAGCCCCTCAGTGATTTCAGCTCGAGACCCACAAGCTTTATTGCACTGCCAGCTCTGCTCTCTCAGCAGTAGCTCTGCATCTTGCCAGCACCACCATGGGAAGCTGCTCCAGGTTCTCACTGCAGGATCTTCATCTTGCCTCCAGCTCCGCCACTTTCCAGCTCCAACCTCACACTCCCAGTCCCAGTCCTCCAGGTGCTCCTCCAGCCCCAAAATTCCTATCCCAATACCAAAGACACAAGCCCAGCACTAGACTGATTTCAGCTCTCCCACCCAATCCACATTCCTGCCCATCAATCCCTATTCCACAGCCACACAGGGATTTCAGCGACGGTGCCACAGGTCCTATCTGAGCTCCAGACACCCTCCCAGCTCCACAGATGCAATCCTAGCACTATGCTGATTTCAGCCCCAGCCTCGCAGTCCACATTCCCAATTATAATCCCAATTCCAAAGACACACAGGGATTTCAGCGACAGTGCCACAGGCCCTATCTCCGCCCCACACTGATTCCTGCCCAAGTGTTACAGTCCCAAGCCCAGAACCCATCCCTATCCCAGCCCCTCAGTGATTTCAGCTCGAGACCCACAAGCTTTATTGCACTGCCAGCTCTGCTCTCTCAGCAGTAGCTCTGCATCTTGCCAGTGCCGCCACAGGAAGCTGCTCCAGGTTCTCACTGCAGGATCTTCAGCTTGCCTCCAGCTCTGCCACTTTCCATCTCCAACTTTACATTCCCAATCCCAGTCCCCCAGGTACTCCTCCATCCCCACAAACCCGATTCCAACTCCAAAGTCCAGATCCCTGCCCTAGACTGATTTCAGTTCTTGCCCCCCAGTCCATGTTCCTGCCCATCAATCCCTATTCCACAGACACACAGATGTTTCAGCGACGGTGCCAGTCCCTGTCTCAATCCTACAGTGATATCTGCTGCAGTGCCACAGTCCCTATCCCTGCTCCACAGTCCCTTTCCGAGCACCACTCTCCCTATCCCATACCCAGACCCACAACCTTTATTTCTCTGCCAGCTCTGCTGTCAGCTCCTGGTAAAGCTGCTGCACGTCCCAATCCTAGCATCTTCCTTTTTTTAAAGGTCTGAGCTTTCCACCCCAGCTCTCAAGCCCACATTCCAGGCCAGGTCTGACTATTTTTATCCCAGCTCCATCCCTGCAGTACTTATGCCAGGTCCATGCTCCCTAAGTCAGCCCCACTCTTGTTCTGCCCACAGTCCTACCGTTTTTATGTCTCCACCAGCTCCGCTGCCTGAGCTCCAGGTTCTCAGCTTTCTGCTGCCTCTGCCTCAGCTTTCTGCTGCCTCTGCCTCAGCTTTCTGCTGCCTCTGCCTCAGCTTTCTGCTGCCTCTGCCTCAGCTTTCTGCTGCCTCTGCCTCAGCTTTCTGCTGTCTCTGCCTCAGCTTTCTGCTGCCTCTGCCTCAGCTTTCTGCTGTCTCTGCCTCAGCTTTCTGCTGTCTCTGCCTCAGCTTTCTGCTGTCTCTGCCTAAATCTGCTCCTGGGTATCTCTGCAGCCCGGAGCTGTTGACAAGATCACAAATCAGTCTTTGTCGTTCACTTAAATATCTCTAGGAGCTGTCCCACCCATCCCAACGGGAACAGCAACAAAACAATAGAATAAACAGTCAAGTAGTCAAAGATGAAAATAAAAATAAAATAAAATTATAATAGAATGAAACATCTTTTATTACTTTTCTTTGTAACAATACTTTCAATACCAGCCCCACCGAGAGGCTGTATCCTAGTCTTTCTGGTTCGGGGGAGCACCCCTGAGCACGGGTTGCTCCCCCACTGAGCACTGACCAAAGCTGGCCGGCACAGCTGCCCGGGATACCGCCTGCCCAACGCCCTGCCTCGGCAGCTGTGGGGGACCGACCCCGGCTCCCCCTGGATCGGCAGCCGAGGGGGTGCTGCCCCATGGCTCCCCCCCGCTCCCTGGAGCGGCAGCCGCGAGGGTCCCACCCCGGCTCACCGCCGCTCCTCGGCCCAGCGGCCGCGCCGATCCCGGGCCGCTCCCGCCGCTCCAACGCCGCCCCAGCCCCGCCGCCGAACTGCCCTCCAGGCCCCCCGCCCACGCCGTTTATAGCCCGCGGCCCGCACAGCCCCGCCCCCCTCGTGCCAGCCCAGCCAATCCCAGCGTCCGGCAGCGTCCGGCCCCGCCAATCGCCGCCTGCCCGTTCCCGCCCTGCCAGTCCCCAAGAACCCCGCTGTCCCCTCAGGCCCCGCTCCCAGGGGCTGCTCCGCTCCCGCCCGCTGCCCACCTCCCTCCCCTTCTCCCGGGAGAGCTACGGGACGGGACGGGACCGCGGACCTCCCACCAGCCCTTTCAACAGCGCCTGCGGGCACCGCGGCAGCGCAGGCGCGGCTCCGCCGGATCCCGAAGCAAAGGCGCCGAGAGCGGCGCCTGAGGGGAACGCGGGGGCCGAGGTGGAGAGGGGGGGGCTCCGCGCCGCGGCTGAGCGGGCAGAGCTTGTTCGACCGCGGCCCCATTGAAAGAGCCGCCGCCGCTCCCGCCCCCTCCCCGCCTCCCGGAAGAACTCCCAGACGGGACGTGAGCGCGGAGCTGTGCCACCCGCCCTCCCTGGTCCCAACAGGGCCTGTCGGGGGCTGCGGCAGCGCAGGCGCGGCTCCGGAACCAAAGGCGCCGGCACCTACAGCGCCTGAGGAGAACGTGGGGAAGGGGGGCGGCGCCGCGACGCGGCTGAGCGGGCACAGCTTACGCGACCGCGGCCCCATTGAAAGGGCGGGCTACGATTGGACGGAGCGGAGAACAGCTGGCTGGGAGTGGCGGGCCGGGATCGGACCTGCACGTCGGGAGCCACAACCTCCCGGAGAGAGCGGCCCCTGTGCCCAAGACAGGCCACGTGCCTGGAGCGGCAGCCGCGGGAGTCCCGCCCCAGCTCACCGCCGATCTCGCCCCGGCTCCTGCAGCTCCAGCGCCGCTTCCACCTCCGCTTCCACCTCCGCCGCCGAACTGCCCTCCCCGCGCCTCCTCCCCCGCTATTTATAGCCCGCGGCCCGCATAGCCCCGCCCCCCGTGCCAGCCCCGCCAATCCCCGCCGGGCCCGCTCCCGGAGCCCCTCCCGCCCGCTCCCCGCCTCCCTCCCCTTCTCCTGGGAGAGCTCCCGGACGGGACGTGACCGCGGAGCTCCCACCGCCCTTCCCTGGTCCCAGCAGCGCCTGAGGGGAACGGGGGAACGGTGTCGCGCGGAGGGGCCGCGCCGCGGCTGAGCGGGCAGAGCTTGTGGGACCGCGGCTGGATTGAAAAGGCGGGCTGTGATTGGACGGCGCCGAGAAAGGCGGGCCGGGATTGGCGGGCCAGACCCTGCCTCGGGCCCGGATTGGCGGGGCTTGGAGCCCGCGGGGCCGCGGCCGCGGGTGGCGGGAGGTGCTCGGGTGGTCGGGAGGAGGGACTAGGGCCGTGTCGGAGGGGCCCTTCCCGCGGCTCCGTGGCCGTCCCGGGTCCCGCTTCCGGGACCCCGTCCCCTGCCCCGCTCCTTGGTCGGGCTGCACCCCCGGGGTCCCGGCCCCAAGGCTCCTGCAGAGCCCCTCGGGGAGCCCCGCACCGGCACACGGGGCGGTTCCGGGTCTCGAAGGCGGACTGTGCGGCATGGGGGACCGGGGAGCAGCGGCGATGTGGTGGGCCGGGAGTCGGCGGCGGGGAGCGGGGAGGACGCAGAGCGGCAGTGCGCCTCTCCCCACGCAGCAGTTCTGCTTCTACGGGGACTTAGACTGCCCCGACTGGGTGCTGGCTGAGATCAGCTCCCCGGCCGAAATCTTTTAAGTGCCCGCCCCCACCCCCATCCCCCTGCCCGCCCCAGGCCCGCTGCCCACCCTCCTTCTCCTGCGCAGTCCCCGTTGCTGTTGAAGTTCAGCGCTATTTCAGTACTTGTTCTACTTGTGCTTCTGAAAAAAAGCTAGAATCAGGATAGCCAAAGCAACATAGAAAGTCTATTCCATCTTCAACTACATTATAGGGCAAAGGAAATAAGTGATCCTACCCATCAGTGAAACAGGGAAAGAATGAAGATTAAGTCTGTGAGCTATATAAGAGAAAAATCACACTGTAACAACTTAGAACATTGCTCCAAGACCACAGTCACAGGAAAAGGGAAGAGAGCCAGGGGCAGAAACTGTAAGGCCAAAAAGATGATGGACACATCTGTGCATCAAACAGGTTCAGAGGTCACTGCATGCCCCAAGCCTAACAAGTTCTCTGGTTTATGTGTGTTATACACCTATTAATTACTTGAATAGAAAATTTACAATTGAACTTTCACAAAGGTTACAGAGTGATATCCCTGCACTGACCATTGCAGCTGAGCTTCTGCTACAGATTCTGACACGTCAGGTGACTGAATGTTTGCTTGTTTTCTAAGCTCTCCTTACAGTCCATCCAGGTCATGAAATAGAGGGGATTTCTTGAGAGGCAGCTTTTAGACCTCATTCCCTTACCTTCATGGTCAATGCCATCAGCGTCACTCTCCCTCTCTTCTTGCTCTTCATCGAGAGTTCCTCGTGTTAGTATTAGCTCAGAGGGACCCATTGCAGAAGCATCAGGTCCTTGAAGGGAACAGAAACGGTTGTACACAAACCAGCTTGCTGAAGGTAAGGGAGCGTGTGCACTGACAACTTCTGTCTGCACAGAAACCCAGCAATGAACACCTGCTCTAAGGAGACAGAAAGCTGCTTGTGGATCCCAGACACAGGACAGACTCCATCAGCACCTACTCGCCTTATCTAAGGAACAGTGCAGCCAACAGCAGAGCTTTCTCATATTCTGATCTGACTGTTTCGCCTTTTCTAAAGTATTTCATTATTTCTAGTAGGTCCACTGCTTTAGCTACACAGTGGGGTTTCTTCCAAACCTGTGACTGACACAGAAGAGCTGAGTGTGACCAATCCCACAGGAACTAAAGCCCCTCTCCTCTAACATGGAGCTGCTTTCACACGTCTGCTGTGAGGACAAAGAAGCACTGCACTACTTCACAAGGCAAACTCTTCAGAAAACTTCTGCAGTAAACTTTATCTTCCTGGGGAGGTACCTGCCAGTGTGCTGCCCTGCACACACATGCTGCCCATGTCCTTCCACAAGTGTTCCAGCTGCTCTCTCTTTTGTTTATTTTGAGCTTTCTCCCGAAGACAAAGATTTACATGTGGATTCTGAGAACATTTAAAACATCAGGAGAAGAGAAACCTCACCCAAACCCAGCAGCCTGTCCCCCAGTCAGAGAGCAGAAGTCACTATGCAGGTCTTACATTTCAACTAAGGTTACACAGAACTTCTGACTAAGCATGGAAAGCAACCTCCAGTCAGGTGGGATTCTAGGACATTTTCTAGGACATCTAGGTGGCATTTTCAGCAGCGCCGGGAAGCCAAACTCTGTGTAGCTGTGCCTGCAGAGAACTGTCCTTTGGACAGCCAGAACTCAAGGTGAGCAGAGCTACTGATTTTGGCACTGCAATTCAGTCTTTCTTACTAAGTCAAACTAGTACTCTTCACTGGTGCAGGAAGATACAGGGATAGTCTCAACAAATCCCTTTGGAAATTTATTTTTAAGAACTCTCTATCCATCTGAATGGAAGACACAATCTTATTTCCCAATCATTTTCACACAATTAGCTCAAATATTAGCACTAAACCAGTGAGCAACATCTGTTTTACAAAAAAAAAGGCAAATGGTGGACTCCTTCAGGACAGGAGTTTTCCCACAGTGAGTACGACTAGTAAATGAAATGTTAGACCCTCTCAACATAAAGGCAATTGTGTGCATAAAAGTGACCCAAGATACACTGTTCAGGTGTAAAACAGCTAAAAACACTTACCAGTGTTTTTCTCAGGCGCTCGTATTCTGGACGATACTCTCTGAAAAGGTGAATAAAGGGAGTGCATTCAGTCTGAAAAACACATGATTTGTATTGCATAAGGATCATCCTGGAGGCTTCTTTTTACTCAAAAAAAAAGTTTTCTCTAGGCTTTCATGTTTGAGAGACATTTCAGAAAGACTAACAGTACTTTTTTCCCCAGATTTGGATTCTGAAACCAATGGATGCAAAATCAATGAACATACTTCATTAAAACAGCAACAATTCAAAACTTGGTATGGAATTACAAGAAAAAAATTACTTCACAGACTTGCTGGCACAGATAGCTTTTACTTTTTCACAGAACAGCACAAAAATTCATCTCTGAATTGTTCCTTTTTACTGCTGCTTTTTATGCTGATACTGGACACCCTAAGCTACCTTGGCTATGGCAACTGTACACTCCTTCAAATCAAAGGAGCAGACTCATGAATCAGGACCTTCAGGAAGTGGTCACTGGGTCACGGACCAGAAGTTATCCCCTTACCTCTCCTATTCATCTACAGCTTTAGAAAGCTGGGTAAAAAACTCACCCAGTCCTGTGCCAAACACTGCAGAAACACCAACCACCTGGAAAAGAAAACACACCAGAACTAGAGAGTAACTGAGCCAGATTTTTAATACAGAAAAAAAACAAAATAAAAACAAACAAACAAACAATCCCCCACAATGACAACAAAAAAAACAACACCACCGAAAAACTCAACAACAAATAACTACTAATCTAAACCTAACAATACCCATCTAATCAGCACAGTGGCCTAAGAGTGGGCAGTAACACTTCTGCTTCTGTCCAGCCCACTTTCAAACTCTTCCTCCATTTGCTGTTCATGTTTGTTACTTCTGCTTTTTGGTTGTCGGTGATTTTCTGTTTGGTGAGTTGTTGGGGTATTTTGGGGGGTGTTTCTTTGGGGAAGGAGGTTTGTTTGGTATTTTTTAACACTGTAGGGCAATTCAAAAGAAAGGTCAAGTCTTTCTGCTGTTTACTTGTTTATTGTTAATAACCCAAGTTCTCATTCTGCATCTAGGGTTGTAAGTGGTTAGCAAGTATCAGTGTACTAGAATTAAAGTGCAAAAGAGACAACAAGAACTGACCTTTTGGCTCTGAAATAGTCTAATACTTTTTATTTAGCCAAAGCACATTTAAAAGTTCCCCAGAACAGCAAGAGAGGGAGAATTTAATCTGTTGCTATGACAATACATTCAAAATGCTCATCTACTTTCTAATTTCAACTTGTCTCTCATTACACTTCTGGCCATTTGTTCTGCTTGTATTAAATCAATTCTCTAAAAATACCTTGAATTAAGACTATTACCAGCCAGAATCCTACATCCTCTAATGAAAATTCTCCCTCTTTTTCATAGGCAAGACAGTCTCAACTACTGACTTCCAAATAGAAGACCTTTCCCAACACAGCCTTGCATTTGATCATTAATACAGAAAATATGCAGACAGCTCTCCAAAGAATTTTAAGCATTAAGGCCAGGCACTGTATATATATAAATATTTATATATATATATATATATAAAATATTTATACTTTCCCTGCACTTAAGTACAAGCTGCCTTTTACTCCGTAATCCTCTTCATAGGACCTGCTCTCCATCCAGTGCTCCAAGAGTTCTAATAGGCAGATAAATATGACCTGATCAGCAAATAAGGAACAGGAAGTATGTTAGTTCTGTATATGGGACCACTACAATCCCTTTTGAAATTCTGTATATTGTTCCACACAGGACACTTACAATATTTTTGTTTTGGCTCTGTTATCATTATCTACATGAATGGAATAATTTCGTTCCTGTAATATCCACACAGCTGAGAAGGCTTGCTTTTTCTTAGTAAAAGCTGATGACAAACACAATCAGCTAAAACCTTTAGCACAGACTATGGGATCATTAACAGCCTCCAACATATAGTGTTGTCAGAGAAACAATTAATTTGTCCTCTCAAAACCTGGTTGAGTGGAAGAACAATCTTCTTCTTGCACAAGCAAATATAAAGGGGGTTTTTGTTCATTTATTTGTTTTTGAGATTCTTTCCCTTCTTCCTATGTAGTACATTGCCCAACTGTACTTGACACTTTCGGAACAAGGAAAATTACCTCAGGTGGGAAATGCTGCAGCAAAGAACACTGCCTCTTACCAGCCTATCTTAGCTTTCATCTTGTGATTAATCTCAGTTCAATATTAAATTATTCAGGCTGCCATTCAGTGTGACAAGCTGCAGTGTAACAAGCTGCAGTGTGACCTCAACACAGGTCATCAACAGATTACAGTTCAAAAGGGCAGTGCAAAGCCCCTTTACAGAAGGACAGAATGGTGGGGGTTGGACAATACCTCTGGAGATCATCTAGTCCAATCTCTGCTGCTCAAAAAGAGGGATTAGGTAGAATAGGTTGCTCACGACTCTGCCTGAGCAAAAGTGTTTTAAGCATCTCTGGGGATGGAGACTCCACAGTTTCTCTGGACCAGTCCAGATGAGGACTTCTTAAGTTATTGTTTTCAGTGGGAAGGTAGGGACAGAAACAAGCGATCCCAAAACTTCAAACCCATCCCCACAGCGGTCCAGAGCAGCTCGAGCCCAGGCTCCTGCCTTCCCAGGGCCGGGCTCTTCTCTCTGCGGGGCACCCACCAGCCGGGCACTGCCCTGCCCGGCGGCCCCGAGCGCTTCAGGCCCGGCCAACGCCTCGCTCTGCGCAGGCGCCGCTTCCAAAAGCACTCCCAAAGAGACACAGCAATCAAAGCAGAGGGACTACACTCCCAGCTTTTCTTACCTGCAGGCACACAGCACAGCACGTTGGACATAAAAGCCACAGGGTTAGTCCTGCCAGAGGCGTCCGGTACACCCACGGCGACCGAAGGGAAAGAGGGAGCCTGGGAACATGGAGTAAAAGACACCTTAATTAGGACTACACTGAGCCATAGCCAGGTCATTCCCACAGACGGCTTCACCGTCCAGTCACACAAAAAGCACTGACCTCCCAGGGCCTCAGTTAGGATGGCTCCTGACGCTGACACCTCCGTTTGCCCCGGGGGGTCAAGAATAACATGCCTGGGAAGAAGTCACCCCCAACAACAAAAAGGGAAAATTAGTGAAGCACGGGGTCCTCTTCTGACTAGATTGCCACCAGCATTCCATAGCAAATGCCACGACTGTTCTGTTACAGACGAGAAAAGCCTGTTCTCCCAGACAAACAGTGAGGAGATTTATGGGCACGCCTGAAAATTTCCTGTGAGGAACTTTTTGTAACTAAGGAGCAGGTGCTATCTTGAGTTGAAGGCATCAATTTGACAGACACTTAGGACAGCAAACTCTTCAGCAGAGCAATTAACTGCTGCCTATTTGAACAGCAGGGGAGAGAAAATGACAGTCGAAGGGCAGACAAGAAAAGCAGAACTGGAATCAGCAGACTTTTCTTCCATCTCTCCCGAGGAAGTCTAGTTTGTCTGTTCTAATAATTCTATGCCCTTTTCTACATGAAACTTACACCAAGGCTGAAAAAACAACTAGAAAACAGGGAGAGAAGCTTTTTAGAATTTCATGTGATTTTCCCAAACCGATGCCAGAAAAGCAGAACTCGGTAGAATGTACTCACCTCGAGGCCTTTGGTCTTTTTTTCCATAAGCTTCGCCACCTGATTGAAAAAGCAGAGTAGACTCGGTATTTAGGCTCACAACAGGAAAACTTCCCATTCGTTTCCTAAAAGAAACTACATTAATCTGCACAGCTGCAGGCGCGTCTCCAGATGTTAAAGCCTTTCAGCTTTTCGGAGGGTGAGAATGCCCTGCTAAGGAAGGCTGAGAAATGCTCGGAGCCTGCACAGGTCAAAGAGCCCCTTGATTTTGTCTGTGTTCCAGTCCCTGGCTAAAGAAAGGGTAGAAGAAGCGCAGTTGTTCCTTGCCTCTTCCCTAAGAGGTTTGGCCAGGTGCTGGGCCAGCCCGGGCACTCCGGGGGAAGGCCGGCAGTGCCCAAGCAGCGCCGCTTTGCCAGGGGCGTCGCTTGCAAGAGCGCCGCCGAGCGCCGGGCCCTGCCTCACAGTCGCCGCCTGGCGGACACGGCCGGGAGCGGCACTGCAGCCGCGCGCGGCGCTGCAGCCGCGCCCCCCCCCTTGGCGAGACCCGCGGCGCCTTTCGCGCGTACGGGCCTTTCTTCCCTAAAACCTGCCCTTGCCTAGAAAAAGCTGAGCAATTCACAGAGTTGCTGTTTCCAGCCCAGCTTCCCAAAGGATTTCTCTCTCCCGGCAGCACAGACGGGGTCCCCGAGGCAGCGGAGACCCTCCCCGCGGGGGGGTGTGGTGCGTGTGCAATGCCAGGGCACATCCGAACCCTCCCCTGCGGCGGCACGCAGGTGCAAGTTTCTCCGCAGAGGCGAGCAACTTGCCTGTCGCTTCCCCGGCCTGCAGTCCCCGATGGCCGCGGGGGAGGCAGAAGAGCGGCCGCGCCCCCCCCTCCGACGCGCCCAGCTTACCCCGGGGCCGATCTCCGTCGGATCTGCCGGCGTGGGTCGCTTCCGGGGGGGGAAGGCGGCGGCGCAGCCCCGATAGCATCTCCAGGGCACGGTGGGAGCGGGAGCGGGGGCGGGAGCGGGAGCGGAGCGGAGCGGGACGAGCGGGCGGCGCGGCGCGGCGCGGCGTGGGCGCGTGGGGTCCTGAGACGGGGGCTGCCCGCGCCAGTGCCTGCCGCCGCCCACGAACCTGCCGCCCGCGCCCGGCGCCGCCGAGCGCCCCGCCCTGTCCCCGCAGCGGGAAGCGGCGCGGAGAGACGGCGCTGTGGGCGCGGGGCGGGGGTCCGGGTCGCGGCGGAGGTCAGGCAACAGGATAGACGCCTCTCTGAGGCGAGGGGGCCTCTCGCCGCCATCTTTAGTGTGGCCTGGGCTAAGTTCCGGTCCTGGCGGCGCTATCTTGAGTGTGGCGTCGGGGCGAACTTCCGGACCGCGGCCGCCATCTTTAGTGTGGTCGTTCCGGTCCTGGCGGCGCCATCTTTACTGTGGGCTTGGCGGACTTCTGGGCCGGGCCCGGCGTCTGTAGTGTGGTCGTTCCGGTCCTGGTGGCGCCATCTTTACTGTGGTCTTGGCGGACTTCCGGGCCGGGGCCTTGGAGGACTTCCGGTCGCTCTCTACTTTCGGTGACCGACTTTACCCAAATTAGCGTCCCTCCTCGCTAATTTCTGCGCTTTCACCCCAAAAAATCTTCATGTTATTCCCCCCACACACACCCCGGGAGAGACGGGAGGCCGCGAGTCCCGCCCTGCCGCCGGAACCGGCCCTTAACTCGAGCAGGGAGCGTTGCCCTGGCACGAGAGCCACTGCGCATGCGTCGCCGGTCCCTCTCCCCCCCCTGCCCGTACTTACCACGTGATCGCCGGCGTCTTGCCGACGACTGCGCATGCGCTGGCGTCGCCACCTTGGCTTCCCGCCCCACCCTGCCGCCCGACCGCCCGGCTTCGCTTTCTTACTGCGGCTCCCCCTCCACTTTTTCGGCTCCCTGGGGTTCCCCCACCCACATTTTGGGGTCCCCGTCTCACATTTTAGGGGTGATGACCCCGCAATTTACGGTTCGGGAGGGGGGAGGAGAGGAAAGGGGGTGCCCAAGAAGGGCTTTCTTTTTTTTTTTTCTCTTTTATTTCCTTTCCCTTTTATTTCCTTTTTAGTTTTTTTGCCTTTTTTTTTATTTTCTTTTGTATTTTATTTCCTTTTTTATTTCGGTTATTTTTTATTCTCTTTATTTTTCATTTGGTCTCCCAGTGCTCCCCAACAACCCTCAGTCACACCCAGTGCTCCCCAACAACCCCCAGTCACACCCAGTGCTCCCCAACAACCCCCAGTCACACCCAGTGCTCCCCAACAACCCCCAGTCACACCCAGAAGTCCCCAAAAATTGACCCAAAACCGACCCAAATCACCCCCAACAGTGACCCAAAACTGACCCCAATCATCCCAAAAGCTGACCCAAAACTGACCCAAATCACCCCAAACAATGACCCCAAAAACTGACCCAAATCATCCCAAAAACTGACCCAAAACTCTGCATTTATTTGGCATCATTTCCTCTCATAAACAACATCTGCGATTTAGTTGATTGCTAAAGCCATCATTTTAAAATCATCCCAGGAATCCAAAGGGACTGGAAAACACACAGAAATCATTCCTGCACCCACCAAATCATTAGGAGTTGGAACCCCATTCCCTCATCTCTCTCCTTGGCTGGAAAACCTGATGATCCCCACTGGCTATTTTTAGGCTGCTTTTCTTCCACAGCTCCTTTCCTCCCGGCTGAAACCTCCTGGCATATTCAGGGCTTCTCTGGAGGGAAGCCCCTCTGAAGTATTTCCTCTCGTGGCAATTCTGCGGGATGAAGAAGTAAAAAAAGCACATCAAGAGCTCCTTCTACCCCCTTCCCTCGCAAACACCCTCCCAGTTTGTCCTTGGCAGCTCCATCCCCCCGGCAGCCGCACCCGACGCTTCGGCTCCGCTGGGAAAGGGACAGCAAGTGCAGAAGCAAGTTCAGTGCTGGGCAGGGGCTCCCTGGGGAATGGCACTTCAGTGCTTTAGTCCGTGGCCTTTCCTGCTGCCCTCCCTCCTGGAGGCAGAGGATGACCCGTCCCTTGTTTCTCCCACGCTGGCAGACCCAGGTCCTGCTCCTTTGGCCCCACTTTTCTTAGCAGACCCGGCATCATTTCCCAGGGTCCCCAGGAAACTTCTGCACTCGACCCATTGCTAAGTGCAGAGCACAGGGCAAGGGAAGGACAAATTTCTCGGCACCCACCCCCTGGAATTTCCCTTCTCCGCAGCACGCTCCCGTTCCCGCTGTCTCTGGAGGTGCCCGCACGAGTCCTCTTTGTCCCAGCCCTGCCAAACTGACACACGCACAGGAGAAATAACAGGTCTTGCTTGCACAATTCCCAACCCTATCCCTTGCCTGCCCTGCCCAGAGCTGAGGGAAATCTGACGGAATATTAATAAACCACCTTTGTTAAGAGCAGTCATCAGCCCGGTCCTTCAGGTGTCGCAGGAGTTTGTAGGGAACAGACCCAAATTCCAGTCCTACCTCTAAATTTCTAACAGCTTTCCTTAGAGAGATTCTGGACAGTAACACATACAACAGAAAGAAAAGACTGCACAAGGAGTAACAGAAGGTTTGCCATGAAGAACAGAGGTTCCTGTTCTCCCTCATCAGGCTGGGACTGGAGGACCCAGTCTTTGCCATCAAGAGACCAGAGCGTTGTCATTAAGACTTAAACCTCTCCCCCACGGGTGTTTCTCAAAGAACTGGGCCAGCACTGAGCTACTCCCATGTGCCTGCAGTGCTTTGGGGAGGGACAAGACAACCTCCCACTTGTGCTTGGAAGAGAATGAAAAGTCATTCCCCTTCTCTCTCTCTGACCCAGCACCAAAGCAGTCCTGTAGGACAACACTGGACTATGCATGGAAGGCCTGATTCAACTGGGAAAGAAAAAAACCCTAAACAATCAAACAAAACCACCCTGAATTTCAAGGTAAAAATATGCTGCTTCCTGAACAGGAGCACACAAAATGCATTGAAGCCAAAGAGAAAATGACAAACCAGAAAAAAAAAAAAAAAAAGCCAAAAGAAATGCTCTGCCTGCCTTGGTACGCTCTCTGCTTTATCATTCCAAAGGAGATTCTCCACAGATCCGAAGCAATTACCAATCATTTTTCCTCTGTAACAGTTAATGAACAACTTGGGTTTCTGTTGAGGGGCTGGACATGTCCAGTGAGGGTCCAGGATCTGTTGGGTTATTTATGGCAGATCCCGACTGGTCCAGGCCAAACCCAACCACCCCCATTGCTGCTCCATCCCACATGGAGAATATTGATACTGAATAGAAATACTCCCCTTCTCTGCTACTTCATCCTTCTTTACACATCCGTGGGAGCAGGTTTTCTCCACCCTTTGTTCCCAGCAACAGCTCTCCAGCCTGAATCCCAGCTCCCACAGACACAAACTAAACACACCTAAGGCGATGGTTCCATCAGCACCTGGAATTCCAAGCTCCCCATTCCCTGGAATGCTCATCCCAACACTCACAGCAATAATCTCACCTCAGCCCACAGGCTCTCTGTCCTCAGAGGCAAGCACGGCCTGCTCTGGCACCGCGTTTCCTCTCACTCCTGGTCTCCTGCAAACCCCCAGGGAAATCCAATCCCTCAGACCCTGCACCCCTGGAGACGAGGGGAACTAGAGTTTGACCCAGATCCCAGTGCCCTGGACAAGTGTATTCCCAGGAACATAGGCCCGTGGCTCCATCCAGCCCATCCATCCCTCCTTTTCCCCCAGGGAGTCCCAAACCCTCCCCCAGCTCCCCTGCGTCTGTCCCCCGGCCCAGCCCAGCTCCAGGCTCTCCCCCAGCGCTGTGTCAGCCCCAGCCCTGGCAGAGCTGCAAAGCTCAGCCCCCCGGGCTCCTGAACCCCCAAGCCAAGGCTCAGGCTCACCAACGGGGACCCACCTGCCCCACTCAGCACAGCCCAACCCCACAGCTCGGGGACCCCACGCTCACCCAGCCCTTCACCCCTTCCTCTCCACCCTTCCCAGCACGGCAAGGACCAACCTGCAGTGGAAACAGAGCCAGTGCCCAGGGAGCAAATGCCAACAGCCAGGAGGAGAGAAACGTGTCCCTCTGACTTACCCCACCCCACCCCACGGGCTGCACCAGGTGCCCCCAGCACCGGTCGGTGGTGCTGGAGCCTGTTGCCTTTGGCTGCTCACACCCCAACACATTCGGCATTGCTGGACCCAAGTCAACGATTTTCCCTGTCCCGAAAGAGAGGAGAACAAGAAAATTAAGTGCACTGGGGAAGTCAAAGGCTCTTGGCTTTCACCCTTCTCTTCTGATTACTCACCACAGGCGTTTCTTCCCTAAAACTTGCTCTTACCCCCACCCCCCGCCCCGGCCGGTCGCCGCCACTGCCCTGCGCGGTGGCCCCGAGCGCTTCAGGCCCGGCCCGGCCAACGCCTCGCTCTGCGCAGGCGCCGCTTCCAAGCCCGCCCCGACCGCCGGGCGCTGCCTCGCGGTCGCCGCCTGGCGGACACGGCCGGGAACGGCACTGCAGCCGCGCCCCCCCCCCCCCTTGGCGAGACCCGCGGCGCCTTTCGCGAGGACGGGCCTTTCTTCCCTAAAACCTGCCCTTCCCTAGGAAAAGCTGAGCAATTCACAGAGTTGCTGTTTCTAGCCCAGCTTCCCAAAGGATTTCTCTCTCCTGGCGGCAGCAGCAGCAGCAGCAACGCTCCCTGCGAAGCCCTCCCTGACCGAGGCTGGGAATTGACACACAACAAGCCAAGAGCATTAACTCGGCCCCAAAACACTCCACAAGAAACCAATTTAAAGTCACCTTTGCCTCCTCCCCCCCGCGCAGGCCCAGGCTTTGGGATTCCAAGGCAAACCCCGAGAGGCCCAGAGAGCAGCAGCCCCTCAGCCCCAGCACGGCCTCCCCCGTGAAGGAAGGACACCTGGCTGGCTCAGAGGGCCCTGTGATCCCTGACTCGGTCAACTACGAGAAAGAAAACTGAAACTGATGCAAGAGTTCAGCAGCACGTGGGAGATAACCCCGCAACTGGCTACTCACCATCCCCTAAGCTGTGAGGTTCTCGGGCCACTAGCTCCGACCCCAGTCGGAGGCTGCTGCCGTCACTGTGTGAAAAAAAAAGTTACGTGGTGTTTCTGAAAGTAAGGGAGACCCCAGCACCTCCTCGCTACCTTGCAAACTAAGCACAAATCCTCCTCCTTTACTAAATGCAGGCCAGATGGCACCTGCAACCAGAAAAGGTCAAGGCTTAATTGCTGAGCCTTGTAGTACTAAGAGATTACTCACAAGGACAGCTGAAGACCATCAAACTTAATCAGCATGTGGCCTCGGCCCTCTGAGGCTGCACACATTCCCTGCAAAATAAAATCATAGGCAAATGTCCATACCGAGATACTACCCGAAATGATGGTGTCTCAGGGTTAGCTCCTGCCTGCCTGCCTCTTCTCAACAGTGACCTCTTACCAGCACAATCCCTGATGCGTTGGACCGTCTGTTAGAAGCTGGCAGACTACCTGTAAAACACAAGAAACAAAGGATGATCACAGATTCACCAAAACCACAACACCCGTAAAAGAGCATCTACTTCAGTCCTGGAGTCAATGCTCATCTCGCTCACTGGTACTCACCAGGTTCCCCTCCCCTCCAGTGCCTATTGTCTGCTGGGCCAGAGGCTCTGCATCTTAAGAAAAAAAAAAAAACAAAAAAACAAAACGGAAAACCAAACCAACCCCCCCCCAAAATAGAGCCTAAAGTCACATCTTCGTGCTGATGTCAGGTAACTGACCAGTTTGTTGCTGTGCTCCTCTGACCTCTTCTGGTCATCTCTGCTTTACCTCCTGTCCCTCTGATGCTGCAAAGAAATCATTTACCAAAGTCACCCAGATACACAGGGAGAGCTGAAAAAGTGTCACTTTTCTTTAGGCAAACCACCCAGGGTGACTGCCTGCAGCCATAGCTGGAGACTGCAGCTGTCATCGCATGGAATATCTGGGTGCACAAGAGACAAACAAGTGGTACATCTGAAAAGTCAGTAGATTCCTTCACAGGCATTTAGGGGGCTCTTCCTAAATACTGCTTTCCGCCTGTACTACCTTCAAAACATCCCTGGCAATTCCTAACTCGATACCCTAGCTCTCATTACATCTCTAGGCTATAACCCCTGATTATTCAAAAACCTAGAGCCATCTTCAACACACATTAGCTTCACAAGAGAAAGCTTGAAAAAATGCCAAGTTACAGTTGAAGTGATCAAGAAATCCCAAAAGACACAATGCTCCTAAGGGGGGGGAAAAAAAAAAAAAAAGAGCAAATTACAAAAGCACCTTACCATCCCTGAGCAAATGACATAAAATTAATAATTTCAAAAAGCCTGTAATCCTCTTTATGGCCACATACACCTCTGCTCCTTTAGATACCAAAGCTGGTGGTTTAGGAAACCTGAAAAAATTTGAAAGATGCCCTTCACTGAAAGAGAAAGAACTCTCATTCTGTTGAATCCAATGGCTGGGGCTAATATACCCCTGGCCACACCCACCTCCCTTCCCATGAGGCCCCGGGGAAAGGGAGGAGGCAAATACCAGAAGTATAAAGGCTCTGGAAGGAGCAGCGCCTGCTTTGTCTCTCTGACTTAACTTCAGGATGGGTGAAGGGCCTGATACAGAAAAAGACAGCTAATGAGAATGAAGACACTTTTTCTGCAGCTATACCCACCAAAACAACAGAGACTAGGTAAGAAATTAAACTTCTTGTTTGTTGGGCAGAGAGGCAAAAAAGTAATTTATCAGAGAAGGTGAAAGGTTCAGGTGGTGGGCCATCCTGTGCACTGCATAAGCAGCAAGAGCTTCTTGCTCTGGCACCTTTTCTCTAGGAGAAATCTCCATCTATGTTCAATTTGGGGGCTCAGATGGCCAATTTCATTCCAGAGCTCCTGCAAGTGAATAAGAACCCTTTCCACCAGCAAAGAAAGCCTTCACCCTTGGGGTCTCAGGTGCAGGTGATGAGAAACCCAGGCACTCCATAGGCAGCAAGAGCTTTCTGTCCTGGCACCTTTTGGCTGGGAGGAATCTCCAGCAGTGGTGATTTTTGGGGGCTCAGACTGGCATTTTCACTGTAGAGCTCCTGCAACTGAATGACAGCCCTTTTCCCCAGGAAAGACAGCTTGGAGCCTAAGTTTTTTAAAGTTTTATGCTGAAATATTCTTGAATTTTCATTGTTTTCTTAAAATGATGGTGCGATACTAACCATGTTACACTTGGATCACTGGTTTCTGGTACTCAATTCACTGTTGACCAAATCTAGCAGGATGATTTCAGTGTTTCAGGTAAGCTCTTGAAATCTCTAATGGTTGGTTAGAAGTTTTAAAAACAGTGCAAAAGGAAATAGAAAATAAACCCAGTTACATTTCTTTGTCCCATGTTTCATGACTTCAGAAGAAGATGTGCTTGTTGAGTTGTAATGTGATAGTGGCTGTATTTTTTTCAGAATGGGAAGATTTGCACATCTCTAAATGTTTAGAAAGAGTTTCACGTGCTGAAGGCACTTCAATAGCATGTAGACATTCCACTTTGTCTGAATGTGCTTTCTATGTACAGTGCATGGTCCTGTATGAAGATGCTTTCATTTATTTATTAAGTTTCTGGCTTTTTGATGAGTAGCTAGATAAGTTCTGTGGGTTGGTTGGCCTTTCTTCATAAAGAGAAAAAAATACAGAAAATACAGTTCTCCAGAAAGTCGCTGTACCGGTGTAAGTTAAGAAGCACCGGCTGTTGTTTTTGCTTCTGGCTGAGTTTGAGATTTCTTGATGCATTTAGTTTTGAAAATCTTGTATTTGTGGTGCTTGGTTTGTAGGGGGTATTGGTATCCCTGTAGCATTTGTTTTTCTTGAGCCACAGTATATGCTCTGAGCCATGACTTAATGCAGCTCTTTGTCTTAAGGATTGGAATTACTGCTGTGAAGGGCTTTTCTTCAAGCTTGCTTGGTCCTTGAAGCAGAGAAGTGTTCACCATGTAACTATTTCCTGTGTATGTGGTGTGTAGAATTGACCATTTTGATTCCTATGTGCTTCCTACTTAGTGGCATATTGGTCATTGTTTTGCCAACCATGTTCTTCTACCATGTCTTACAGAGAAAAGTGTAACAATAAAAAGATGTTTCAAAACTTAAGTTCACTCAAAGTAAACAGAGCATATATGAAGCAAATCTCTGCTGTCTTTTCCTACTTTTCGATAATATTATGTGTAATTGGTATTCACTGTGGGCGTACCAGGATACAGGCTTTTGTCTGCAGAGACGGGCCTGCTGATAATAATCATTTCAGTGTCAGTCCAGGATAAAAATAGTAATAAAAAACTCTTTTTCTTCTGAAAGTCAGTGTGGACCAAGTCAATTTTATGATTATCTTGTCTGCTGTGCATGAGAGTCCTGGTGGACTGGGTAATAAAGCTTCTGCTTTATTACCAAAATATGAACAGGGAAAGTAAAGGTATAAAAAAACCTAAAAGGCAAAAGCATATCACAATCTCCAGAAGCAATAAGAAAATGGTAAGAACCGGGGCATGAATATGTAAAAGAATTTTATCACATCTACTTAATCTCTCTGTGCCATAGCAAAAAGGTCTTAACTTTTTTCTCTACTTGAGAACTGTAGATTAGTGTTCCAAGTCAAAGTATTGAGAATGAAAAAAAAAAAAAAGAACGGACTGAATTTATATGGAAAATACAACCATTTTGTTCTTATTTTTCTTCAGTATCATGCTGCTGAGTGCTGTCCTTCTGGCTCCCAAGTCCTGCAGGTGGCAATCTTGTGTTGTCTTGGAGAGGCAAATCCCAACCCTTTCAAACTTCAGCTGGGAATGTCTGGATTAAGGGGAAGAGACAGGGGATGGCACCAGCTGAAAAGAAAATTTATTTTTTCTCTTCTTTTCTTCAGTTTTTAAGACTTGTGTCCCTCAATATTTCCTCACAACTCCTTAATCCCAGGACTTAGCGTAGCAATTAGCTGGTGAGGAAGTGAGGCAGTGGCTGTGCCACAACTGGAGCGATGCCGCTAAGTGAGTCCCAAGTAGCAAAGCTGCAGAAGCGATGCTCTCTCTGTTCCTGCCTGAGCACACAGATCCTCCCTCCTATAGGTTTTCAGGGCTTGAGTGGGATCACTAAAGGAGTCCTAACTTTCTTTTCCCTTTATGGGACATGACCCTAGTGTTCACTAAGTTTGGAAACCAGTTTCTCGCAGTACAAACAACTTCTTTTAACAGCTCTGCCAAACAAAATTTTTTTCATGGGAGAATGGCTGAGGAAGAAGTGAGCTATCCTAGTTCTTGGGTTTCATGATTATTCATCTTCCAGCCTTTATCAGAAGGATGTAAAATAGTAAGGGTCTGAAATCTAGAGTACACTCTGGAAAATGTAAGCATTTTCTGGATGAAGCTGAGAAAAGAAAAACTTCTGGTGACCGGTTCTTAAGAGAAGCAAGACTAAACTGATAATTTAACACTGTATACACAAGTAATTTCCTGCCTATTTTACTTTACAATACAATAGACTTTGCTGGTTTTTATGAACTACTGAAGTTATATAAGTAATTTCCTTTTTTTTTTTTTTATTTATATAAGGAGTTTACACTAGGATTAAAATCTTAGCAGATGTGATTGGATCTAAGACTTTCCTGCATCTAAAACTTCACATCCATGGACAGTCTTTATTTCCCAGTCACACGGGGGGAGGAGAGGTGGATGAAACCCTTCAAGATCCCAAAAATCCTTCTCTTGAATTTGTACTCTGCAAGATATGTGTTTGCTTCATGCTCTGTATTTCAGCGGAACACTCAAATGCACCAGGGAAATTGGAGAGAGAAACCTGTGACCAGGAACTGCAGAACAGTAACTCCCTTCACTTTGGTACAGGGAATGCGATTTATGTGGCTGCAGGAAAATGAGTGAATTCAGAGCTCAGAAGTCCTATCTCAATGTAAATTATGCAGTAAAATATCATCAGCCCTGCTCCTCATATCAGTATTTCACTTAAAGAATTTTAAAACCTGAAGGGTGTAAGCATGGGCCTGGCTGCATTTTGAGATAAAATAGGGATGTAATTTCAGAATGAAATCAGCATCTAGTCAATCATCTTGCATAATCAATGCAGCATTAATCTTTAGTTGATCTAGGCATGCAAAGGGAATCTGACAGTATGAATTTGCAGGGATTTAAGCCAGTTTTAATTTTGTGTGGTTGAAGGTCTGCTTTTCCCTGTCAAATGTTCTTTTTGGCTTCAGTGTGCATATGACCCAAAGGTGATCTGATTTAACTGATCTAAGCCACGACTTTGGATTTTGTCTCTAGTGATTAGTTTTCAGCTGAGCAGCTCCCTGAGCTGCTTGTTGCCAAGTCATACAAATCTCTCTTCTATTGAGAGAGGGAGAGTGGAGCACTTGTTGAATGGACTGTTAACGGCAATACATGTTATGCTTTGCTCTCGTGCATTAGAGCAACACAAGTGATAACCTGTGGTCACTTTCTTCTAAACTTACAGATAACCCCTTGAATGAGAGTATGGAAAGAATTGATGCGGTAACAAAGATCTGCAGTGTAGTGAACTGCAGAGTCATAGAGACTGGTGCACTAGGAAGAAGGAAAGCAAGCTGCATGATGCAGTATTTTTATGTTTAGATTTTCCCTCAAGCTGACACCATTCATTCCTGTGTTGGTTTTTTTTCCCTTCACTAGCCACAGATTCAGATCTAAACCTAATCTAGCCTTTAGTGAAAGTTAGATGGCAACTCTTCACATGAAGGGTAATCAGACCTGCTTTTAAAGCTCTGTGGGAGATGAAGGCAGGAGGCTTTTCTTACCCTAAGGCAGAAGTGCTTCTGACTAAAAGGTTTTTTGGAAACTATGCAATGAATTATCCTAATGCACAGCTCAATTGAAGGGAAAAAGATCTAACAAGCCTGCCTAGGTAATTTTTCATTAAAGTGTTAGTGAAGCTTGACATTCTTAATCCTTTTCTTCTTCTGCAACAGAACTTCAGCTTCTGTAATAAACTATGTTCTAGAGGAGAGCTCAACAGGCAAGTCCAAATAAAACCATTGAAGAATCATGTTTTCCTAGAAGACCTCTGCAATCACTCTGTATGGATTTGGTTTTCTCTTCATAGGAAATGAGCAAAAGAAATGATTGGGAAGTCAAGTTGGGCTTCACTTTGTGTGCCACAGCAGGCAGTTTGCGCTATGCTAAGCAGCTTAAAGCTGAAACAGTTCTTAACTGGGTTTTCCTTCATAGCTGTTCTTTACTAAATTGTTTCTTTCTTTCCTTATGAAATTCTTCTGTGTTTTTTAAAAAATATTCTGTGTAAGAATGTTTCCACCAGAACATATAGATGACTTTTTTACTTTATTCCGTCAGTTCATATCTCTGAATGATGAAAAGAGAATTCTGCCTTGTTAGTGAATAAACACAGAAAAATGTACTTTTTATTGTGTGGACTAGTACTACCTCTATTATTCTGGGGCTGGAATGTCTTGCAAAACACAACTGGAACAGTTTTCACACAGATCTCTAGGAGGGAAGTACGGTCACATCTTTTAGACTGGGAAGTTACAGAGCCCCTCTGTGTTTGTAGTCCAAATGCATCTATGCCCAGCATGGAAATGGCATTATTCCTCATAATGCAAGGAACTACACTAAATGCAAGCTAAAGAAAAATTACAGTCCAGATCAAATGAAGGGCAATGAACTAACCAAATTTCAGGCAACTGTCCATGAACTGGAAATTAAAATTACAGTTCTAAGAACTGTTTGAAACTAGTTAACTGCTATAGTTCACTATGATGCTATCTAGTCAGGAAATAGGAGCCTGAAATTTTTAGATGAAGGAAAGGGCTAATTTAAGTTCCCCATACTGGTTAGTTGCTCAGAGCATGTAGTCATTTAGAAAGGACAGGCATCACCTCAAGATGCAGTCACTGTATTTCAATGACAGCTATTTCTGCAGTGTCTTAGAGGGGTACCCAAGGGGTGGGTTACCATTGCCTTGTTTTCTTCAAGTTTCTTTGTGTGGTTGACCTTTTGAGAGGACTTGGCAGTAAACCTTTCATCTAAATCCTAACTACATCTCAGTGAGAACTGTTTAGTTTGGGACAGTGTTGGGCATCTGTGGATAATACAGTATCAATAATGAGTTTAGTTGCCCTTGATTGGTAGTCGTCTTTTGTTGGATCTGAGTATCTCGTGGAAGATCAAAGGCAGTATAAAATATGAAAAAATGGAATTCCCTTTCTCAAGGAAGGCAGCTGTAAAGCCCAGGTGGAAACATGCGAGTCATGAGTTATCTTGCATACATTGAACAGCTTTTACACTTGAAATCTAAAACCTTGCTAAATCAAGGGCTTTATTCTCTTCTCTAGCTATGCTTTGCCTTGTTGGAGAGGTGCTATGGCACTTGCTTTTCTTATGAAAAAAAGGTTTCTTTGTGGACTGAAGGGTGGCTTCCTGTGTCTGAAAGTTGTTATAGCATTAGTAATTTCCCTTCCTTTTGGTAGGCTGAAGGTTAGAGTAGAGATTGTTTGGCTGTAGTTGGCTGTTACACGGATTGCTGCTTTCAGATGCAAGCTTTCATCTTGGCTTAGTACTGGTCACCTGTAGATGAAACTGCTGACATTACAGGAAAGGAAGGAGTCGAGGTCTGGATTGATGAAAAGATGCACCTGCAAACTTCCTGGCCTGGGGAGACCAGGATCTGCACTCAGCCCTTTTGCTTTTAAATAAATCCAAAGCTCTGAGCGACAGAAGCCAATTTGGTTTTTGCTCTACTCATCCTCTCATGTAGAAGAGATGATTATAACTTCCCTCACTATTGGAAGAATAAGCCTTTCTACAGGGATACAAAGTGGCTTGCGATTAAAAGGGCAAATGGGCTTCAGACTGATCTGTTAGAGATCAGAAAGCCAAACTGGCAGCTGCTGGGGTAGTCAGTGTGCCTGCCAAGGGAACTAGAAGAGGGTGTGTGCACAAGTCTTCTTGCTTCTGTTTGAAGCATCTGTAGAACTTGAGCTGCTATGAAGAGATACGATGGAGCTATATTTTATTTCCAGTCCATGTTACTTGGTACATTCCTGTTTAAATCACGGTTTTGTCTAATTATGTATCAGTGTTTTCCTTATAAATGGATGTGGTAGGTTTTTATAAATATTTTCTGATTCTTGGTGATAAGGCTTGAGCATGGAAGCTCAAGATGTAGAAAATTGTTTTAACTGAAGCTGGTAAGCAATAAACAGTTTACTAAGGTGATTTACTTCATGAATTATCTATATCGATGATACTCTTCTTATAGCTGAAGTTCTGGAATAGTTTCCCTTTTCTTTTTGATAGTTTCAACTATTCCTGCATAAGGACTTTACGGTCCTTAAGTAGGAATCTTCTATTGGTAGGCGTCTTCTATTTAACCTGAATTCAAACTTCATAATACTATCTATATTTTCTGAGATGTGTGGTTGCTCTTTGGATTGGTCACATCGATGGAAGTGATTAACATGTGCTATCTTAACAATCTAGTAAGATTATTTGGGTTTGCCTTAAGAACTTGTTAACTTATCCTCATTGTGCTATCACTTCTGTCTTGTGAAATTTTTGATTATTGTCTGGAACCTAATAGCCATTTATCAGCTTTTCAATGGCCTTTGCAATGCAAAATTCTTCTATATTTTTCTTTACAAGCAGCTCCTGCAGAATTCTGTCAATCATATTACCCTGTTTCAGTTCTCCTGTATTGCTGTGTGTTCTTATAGCATCGAGAACAATGGGTTCAAGTAAAACAACTGTTCATGTGTTAGAAGGCTTTGTTTTAGAAGTTGACTCTAATTCTGCATGGCAAAGAAAACCTCTGGTGCTATATTCTTCCTTCTCTGTTTAGATCCTGTATCTTCAGTTTTTTAGATGGCTCTAAGAAACTGTATATGATGATTGTACCTTCTTGTTCTACTTTCTCTCCCTAGGTTTTGGCCAGTTCAACTAATAAGGCTTTAAGTCAAGTATAACCATTTTAATGCAGCCTTAACTGCAAGTTTATAATTTTCTTGCCTCAAGTATTTTAAAGTTTGAATTGAAGTTCAGATCATGTCTCAGTGCGTAAAGGAAGGAAAAAAAAGGAGACGGAAGGAAAGGAGGTTAGGCTTGTGGCAAGGCTTTTTATAGGACTTAAAGAACTTTTACCTCATGTGCTCTTCATGACTCTGGGCAAGTTTCTGGGCTCAAGCTGTAAGTTCATTTGAAAGTATATTCTGAGGTTAACAGACTACGTTTCTTTTCCATTTGTATGTGATTGTGAATGCTTTTTATCTTTCTCTGTGGCATTTTGAACTTGGGCCATTGGGGCCATTTGGAGAACTTGCTTAAAGTCTTGTCATCCCAAGCTCCTTGACCCGGACAATGCCCTTCCTCTAGTGCTCTGCTGTGGGGTGTTACACCCTCTGTCAGTTGTCTCGTGTTTATTGTAATGTGCCGGAAGGCACGCTCAGGCTTTTATAAATAGAAACGTACGTGGAGTGGATCATCATTTTGGTCAAAGGTTGGACGTGATCCTGGAGGTCTTTTCAAACTTTAATGATTCTATGATATACAGACTCCTTGTAGATAAATTTTATTCCTATTTTCTTTTAGAATTTGTCAAAAATAACAACTTTAATAGCAGATAGTTGAAGGTTCAATTTGTTGCTGTTTGTCAGTTGAGAGAAAGAAAGCAATGTATCTTATATCTTATCTCCAAAGGACTAGAGTGTTATCTCCTTTGCGTGGTCTATCTTAAACGTAGTTATTGGATATAGCGAACAAAAAGAAGTCATGAAACATCTGACATGAAGTGGGGTATTTTTGGGGAGATAAAACGTGAAATCTTGTATCTTTTGGGAAGCGCTGGCAAAAGATGTCAACAGTGAAAAGCATTGATAATTGTAATGTTCAAAACAATGTGGGTGAAGATGATTAGAATCTTTTTAATTAACTTTAGTTCTACTAATTTTGTAAGTTTGATGAAAGCTCAAGATTTATCTTCTAGGTTTTTTTCTACCTAATTAGGCTCCTGATAAAGTATAGGAAATATTGTTTGGTGTTTTTCTTAACAGTGTTTCTTTAAAAGATGTCAGGTCTTCATAAATTGTCAAAATGACTTGATGTGATTGAGCAAATAGCTAGATTCTTCCCTGAAGGTCATTGGTAGGAGAAAGCAGAGATGCTGCAGGTTCTGGTGGAAAAGTTTTGGCATACATGTGCGGACAGAGCAACTGAGGATATCTGTTATAAAAAAAAAATCCCAAACCCGAGTGTACGCTTTGTTCTCTGATTGCAGTAGGGAGAATCTATTTTAGATCGCTAGGGCTGCATCTGCTTTGTGCCTGAGTAACAGAAGACTTGAATATGTGGGTTTTTGGGTTTTTTTTTTTTAAGTTTATCTAAAAGCAGGCAACGAAAAGTTAGTTGCTGACTGCTGACATAAAGAGAATAAACTTTGAGTTGGTTTGTACTAAGAGGAAGTTTTCTGTGTGTGGAATGACCTGCTGGAGCTATGCTTGTGCCTGGCTTTTTTAAGAACCTCTTGTTTTTTTTTTTTAAATTGCCTGTTTTATTCAGTCTCACCTTTTGAAAGATTACAGTCTGGTATTTGATGAAGGATCTATGTGAATTTGGAGAGAGAATTAAAGAGTGATTGACCTATAATGCACCTTATGGTTGGCCTAGAGAATATGTTGATGATGGGGAGATTACTGGAGGCCAATAAGTTACATTTTTTTTTTTCTATTTATGAGTTTGCAGGTGGTAAGGAAATGGTAACTGAGTTTTTAATGAGTTTTTCATCCTTGCAGTCTGGTGTTTCTGTATAAGTTCAAATTAATGAGAACGTAAACTTAAAATAGGGTTTCCAATATTCCAGCATGTATTAATGTTAACTCCAGTGTTTGTTCCAGGAACATAACTAGGGCACCTCTTATTACCAATCCTTGGGGAACAGGGTAGGGGTACAGCAAGAGTAACGTAAAAAATGTTTTCGTGTTTCATCATTTGCACATAAATGTCTAAACCTATATTATTCTTACTGCTGCAGTAATGTCAGTCTCCACAACATCACTAGGGTTGACAGAAGCTCGCTGTATTAGGATGCTTCAATATGTAGCACTGACAGCAAATGTCAAAACACCAGTGAGATGGAATCAGTCTGTGTAGGTAAATCCAAGGGATCTGCTATGACCAGCCAGTCCTCAGAAAACTTCTGCTAGTGGTTGCACCCAGTCGTTGTAGGTTTCAAAATACAATGGTTAACGCTCTGCCAGGTTAGGTGGGGAATCTGCTGCCTGAGCTGCTGGAGCAGGACAGGCTGCTGCCCCATTTCCCCTTATGACATCGATCTGTCTTGTCAGCACGGTCCATAAATAGCTTATGCTCAAGCTGTTTATGAACAGTGCAACGCCAGGATACACCTGGTGCATGTGCTTCCCAGGGGGAAGGTGCTGCTTCCCCAGGGAGAGCAGAGCAGTGCAGAGCATGGGAGGTGTCAGTGGGAACAGTTGGAAAAGTAACACTGCTTGATTATGTGGTCTGAAAACTGATGAGGAATGAAGTTACTCTTACCTTGAAAATGTTGGGCAACTTTTTTTTTTTTTCCAGGAGAAAGATATAAATGGCTGAAGGAACTTGGCGTTGCCCAAGATAAGGTTTTATTTTTGACCGAAATTAATAAAACCTAAGTGTAGTGATTTCAGGCTGTAGTAGTTGTTTATACATAAAGGAAGAATAGTGTCAACTCTTCTTTCGGATCAGCATACGATCAGCCTGGTCAATTGCTGACAGTCTCTAGAGGAGACAGCAAATGTATTAACTGATATGTGACTCAGTCTTCAATATTTAGTAGCAACTTTTCCCAAACCCTTTATTCTTAGAATGTGATGACAGATAAAGCAATAACTTAAAATTATTTTAAACATTTATCTCTGACAACATTGTTGATAAGACATCAGAGAAGTTGTACTATAAATTATCTGCGTAAGAAACTGGTATATATTTTTTTGTTGTTATTGTCAATTTAGCCAAGTACTCTGAGGAAGTCTTTACCTCTGACAGCTGACCTCTGGATGCATTCCAGGATAACCTGCAAAGATGAACTGTATTCCCTCTATAAATAGGGAAGATGGATGGTTGAAGACCTTGTGTTCCCTTATGCTCTTAGGAGGAAGAATGTTGTGGCAATTGATAAATCATCTTATCACTTTCAGGGCTACAAAGCTGATTATGAACCCTGAAGAATACAGATTTTTAGAGTTTGTGAAATCCTGTTTTGAGACTGGTCTTAGGGGAAAGTGATACTTCTCTGCTTCTTATTGCCTGAGTGTAACATAATGGTCATCTTCAGAAGTACTACCCAAGTACTAGTGCTTTTCTACTACAAAAACATAAGTGGGAATTTGTTGTGATTTAAAAATTTTATTCTAGCATAGCAAGCATTTTTGTTTAATGTTAATATAAATTTAATTTCATTGTCTTTAACAAGAGGTATATGGGGAAGGTGGGGAATAGAAATTGGCACAGAGAAGTAACTAAAAATAGGAATGGAATTAAGACTAGATGGGAAAAAAAAGGCATTTTGAAAAATATCAATCTGAGATTTTGCTTGGAAGCCCCAAGTTTTTTGCAGTGGGGAAGAAGAGTGATCCTTTTATTGTTTCCGCTTCCTTCCATAGTTTAAGAGTTCCAACTGTTTCAAGATAAAATATCTCTCTCTGCAGTTCTCTCTGAGTATCATTTGTGTCAAATAAAAGAAGTTCAGCAAAAACATGAGTGAAAGACATTTAGTGTGGTATTTTTTTTTTCCCTCTTATTTCCCCAATCAAAACATAAGTTATAAGGTATTCAAGTTTCATCTGATGTTCTACCAGAAAATTCCTGTCTAGCTCAGGTCAAAACTTGGTTTAGGACTGACAAATGGTTTATGCTGGGCCTTGTGCTTGTTTATTTAAAACAATATGTCCTTGGGGATAGGAATCATTCAGCTCATGCTTTGAGGTACATTTATATTGATTTGGGTCCAAGTGTCTCACAACTTGTAGTACTGTTCAGTCTTTGTATTTGTTATGCTGGTCCCTCATTGGCAACATCATGAAGAACTGTATGTGTGGATGAGGTATAGATGATAGACCTTCTTTTCAATAAACTGTTTTGTGATGCAAAATGAATGTATTTGCAACATTGTATGAGTGGGGAATATTTGAGCACGTGTGACGACACTGGTATATGAAGAACAGTAGGAAAAAATCTGTACATAATATCCAGGTTAAAGTATTTTTGTTGCATTAAAAAAAACAAAAGAGCATGGACAGCAGAGATACAAAAGGAAGGCACAATACTTTCATTAAGTCTGCATGTTTTCAGTGCTGTACCTATCATAGTGAAGTTTCCTTAGAAAATTTTATTTTAAGGTAACTGCAATTAAGGTTAGTTAGACATGAAACCATTGATCCATTAAACAGTGGCAAAATGTGTAAATCAATGCAGTTTGCTAAGTGGGGGAATATTCTTTGGTGTCCAAATTCTGGTCATAACCTCCTGAATCTCTGAATATAATGCGTATATTGGAGTTTCTTTTTTTTTTTTTTTCTTTTAATGCAAGTGAAATTCTTATGTGTGTGCAGTCATGTAGAAGTCTGTCTGAGGAGCTTTGGGACATGCTGCAGAATTTTATTCCCATAAATGCCTTTGAAATTGGAGACTTTGAAGGAACTCTAAAAGGAAAAAAAAAGAGTTACGTGAGCTGTATTTGAGATCAGGGAGGGAGAAGTATGTTCATAATCATCTGTCTTGCACTGGTCTAGCAGAATTATTTTCATGTTACTTTAAGTGCCGTGGTAATTATTTCTTTAATGCACACAGTATTTGTATAGAGATAACAAGAGAGAATGTTGCAACTCCAAAATAACATAGCGTTTTGATCAAATTATAAATTAGTGCTATAAGTTGAGTGAGTTGCATAAGAATGAAATACACCTACTATCTGAGGTAAAAGCAGGTAGAAATTTGTACGTACCACTGCTTCCTTCCTATTGATATACCTGATTTTGTTGGGAAATCTGCCCAACCTGAAGTGAGGGTGCCAAAAGCTCTAGGAGGCATAAAAGATGTGGAGTTTGGTACAGTCCATGAAATTTTTTTTGCGGGAAGAAATTAACTTCTCTCCCCTTTCATTCATATGAAACTGGGAAAACAGGCCTTTACTGTGCATTAGAATAGTGGTACATCTGGGTGATGTAGAGGTCCTTGATGTTTATAGCAAAAAAATCGTGACCATTTTGCGCCTTATTTCTTGTGACTGTTTAAGTAAATATGTATGTTAAATCTGTTTTGGTTTTCTGTTTTTTTTTTTTTTTTATTAAACTGGGGCGTGTTGTTTCTTAATGCATCTGATTGACCTAGATTATTGTTCAGTTTGTTTTTATTTCACTTTTTTATTTTATGGAAGTAGGATTTTCTTCAAGGCCAAATGTCCTTTTGGTCTTTCTTTACGCTGATGGATATCTGAGTCAATTAAGTTACCTTATAAAGCTAAGTAGAAGTGGGTAGAACAGCTGATTTTGAATGCTTCTAACATGTGCTGTAATAAATTGGAACAATTTATTGGAGCAATAAATTCATGGCCATATAAATGCATTTTTCCTTTAAAATTTTGAGAACAAGAATAACTCTTTAGTTTATTCTTCAGAGAGACTCAAAGCTTGCTTAATGAAGCTGTAGCTTTATTTATTTATTCGTTTATTTATAAAATATGGCTTTTCTCATTTTGCTGGGGCAGAGGGGAGAACCCAAAAGTGAAGATGCAATAAATTCAAAAGCATTGCATTTTACCTCTATATTAAATTATTTCACATTATCTGGTGGTTTATCTACCATCTGAAAAATGTTAATTTCCACAATGTGGAAATGACATTTGTAGTTTAGCTGCTTGTTGATTGAGTGTTGCTGAAGCAACCTTTTTTTTTTTTTTTTTGTCAAAAGACAGTCTAGTAAGAATAAGATAAAAAGAATTATGAAGAAAATAATTTTCAGACATTACTGAATGGAGGTAAATTCTTCTTTCAGGACACAAGGTAAACCAATGTGAAAGACCATTCTTTCTTTGTGGCAACGAATCATGATAGAAAATGCCACTGCAAATTGTAAGGGTTTATATTCTGCAATACTCTGGCAAAAAAAACAAACTCGGGTAGTAAGTTAGCTTGAGCTGTTTACCAGGTGTCATACTTAAAAATCCTATTCGTCAGACAATGCAGTTAATCTAGGAGTCTAATAGCTCTCCCAGTTAGGTGTCACACTTAAAAACATAAATGATTTCACCTTTCAGGTAAACTTTTTGCTGTGTGTCATGTTGGCTGCTGTGTCATTCTGGGATTTGAGATAGTAATCCAGTGGCCTGACTTGATGATTTTGGGTGGCATGTATGGAGTGGTTTCTTCTGACTAACCTTGCAGTAAATGATGGAATTTTTTTTCACTCTAGTTTCATAAAGCTTTCTATATTTGCAAGCTGGCTGCGAAAATACCTCCAGAGTAAGCACAGAGAGGCTGGTTGCCCTCAAGGTTTCTGTTTGCATACTGAGAATCTGTCATTGACCACAGAAATCAAATGGAGAATTAACCAGAAAATTAATGGGCTCTTGTAATCATACATCCATCTGCTCCACAGGTATCATTCAGGAATTAGGTCTCAATTCAGCAAGAGTTTAATTTTGTATAAATATTTAAAGTAGGAAAACTGTGGTATCCAAACCAACCTATGACTTGGATGCTTTGGCACTACTAAAGGTCTTAATTTCATCGTTCTTTAGGCAGAAATCTTGCAAAAATCTCAGTGGGAGTACCCTGCTGTGTGATACTACATTAGCGGTAATGATACAGATACTTCATGGGCGCAGAGTCAGAGCATAGATTTTGTTTGGCCAATGACTGAGCTGACAATAGCCAGGGATTGTTAGAAGATCTTGAAGAGAAAGGGGGAATGAAAGTGCTAATTTCCTTCTGCAGATAACCCATGTTACAGGGAAACTTAATCAAAGCATCATTACTTTAATGAAATTCTTGTATGTCATGCAGGACACTTGATATAATTTATCTAAATTAATTACTCTCTGCTGCTAAAAGCAAGTTGTATGACGAATTATTTGTCCTGCCTATCCATCCACTCTTTATCAGACCTTTTCATAATCTGATGCAACATAAAGAGCAGAAGCAGCTGTTTTCATGGTGCTGAGCAGATTAATTTGCATTGATCCCAGACTAATAGATGAGTTATTTCACCCAAGACAGCACTCAGTAATTTTAATACCATAATATTTTTCTGTGCCTAAATTATCAATCATTTAACAAGTAAGCAAAATAAAAAATAATTTTAAAAATTATTATTTTCTTTTCTTTTTTTTAAGTTGTACAAATAAATAAAAAAACCCCAAACCAACCTATTTTATTTGTGTGCATAATAACACAAAAATCTCAGGTAGCATTTTGCATTCATAGGGCAAATAAGAAAGCTCCTAACATTTCAGATTATAAATTGTTTTTACACTTCAAATTTATCTGTAAAAGCAAGATGTATCAGATAAACAGCTTCTGCATCCAGTTAGAGTGAATTAAGACAAATGCCTCGGAAGCAAGGTGAATCAGCTTTAAAAATACTGAAGTATTGCCATGTGGGACATGAAGTGTGAATCCTGAGTAGAAGCTACGTCTTAAACTTTATTGCCCATAAACCTGAATAGCTTATTTCTGATCGGACTTTATAGACTTTAAAGTTGAGATTTCTTCATGGCACGAAGTAGAAGACTGCAGCACAGTGTCCTTCTGGATTTGACTAGAACCATATCCAAATTACTTTGTACTGATGTGAATTTTGGTTCAGAGTAGTGCCTAGTTAGGGGATTCTTTGCTCTTGAATCTGCATTCGTACTCCCTTCTTGTCCAGAGATAAGGCACTGCAGTGCTGTGTATCCAGTGTGTCTTGATCCAGAGTTAAGTTCTCTGTCTGTCCCTTTCACTTTTGTGATTCTCTCATGAAGCTACAGAAGATTACCCTTGGCTGCTGAGCTATAAGGGTATGTAATATTAAAATCAGATCATCCTTACAGAAATAGGCGTGTGGGTTTTAGATGCCACTGTCTGATGAAAGCTTGCTCACAAACCAGAGGAGGCAGAATGGATTATGTGATTACTCATTGTCTTAGTGGGAAGTGCCAAAATAATTTTTAAAAAGATCACTCGGTTTTATCTCTACCAGGAGCAGCCGTTCTATTGGTTCTCAGCTTTCACTGAGTACTGCTGGTACCTGAAACTGGCCCAGCATCTGCAAAGCAAGCCTGATCGCAAACCTGTATTCGAGTCTGTCACACGGAGTGCTGCTGCACAAAGTGGCTTTTCAACAGCTTATGTCATCTGAGTGGGGTGCTGCCATAGTAATATTATAGATGCAAAATCACGTAGAGCTACTGTCGAAGCATCTTGAACAGTGTCCTGATGTACACACAACTCCACAAGGCAAGAAACAGGAGGAGGGTTCAACATGATTTTTAAATAGGCCAGACATATTCATTCAGTGTCTTCATTTCCTCAGTAATGTGGGCTTTTAAAAACAACTAATGGAAGTACTTCTAGTGTTATCTTCTGAGCCATTCTAATACTTCTATTCTATGTAGTTAAAAACTTAGTTGTCATCCTGGATATTTTTTCCAGCGTTTTCACTTTATCTGGGAAACTTTAAGCAAACTAGAAGATACTTATTTGTTCTTCTGACTAGCTTTGAATATTGGAGTTCCTCTTATCAGAAGGTTATATTATTATTCAGACTACGTCTGTGAACCTGCTTAACTTTACTCAGGTTTCATGAACTCTTGATTCAGAAAATGGAAAATGAATTTTATTCTGTATGTGCCTAGAATGCCCAAAGGCGCGTTCCCAGGAACGGGTCCTGTCTGTTCAGGAAGGTTTTGTGGGACCCATCCGTTCAGCCTGATGGCTAATAGTTTTGTCAGTGGGCAAAACAGTGAAAATAGAAGTCTTCAGGGCCTTTCGAATGAATGTATCTTTACATACACAGGTGCTGTAAAAGAAACTTTTAGCAGTAACTTGTGTTTCTTGTGTTATCTGGTTAATGTCTGGATAGTTCACAGGCAAACCCAGAGGGTTTTCTCTCAGATTTGGGGAATACTGAAGTAGAGAATGGTGAGTTAGAATAGATAAACTTCAGAAAAAATCACCCTAATTACTGTTCCAGGTCCAAATTTGGGGATATTTGGATAAGTCTGGATAAGTGCCTGAACTTTACAGCACTGATTTGAACTGTTTGAAGTTTACTTGCTGGTAACTGAAGTCCCTATCTTATTTTTATCTTTATCTGTGAGACTCGGATTTTTCCCACGCAATTGACTCTGCTTGCCATTGAATCCTTGCTGTAGCAGCTCACTTGCTATCCCAAACCTTCTAGATCAGGTGGGGAAGGCATTTTTAGGCAAACATGGAAAAACAAAGGTTGAACTGACATCATTATGTAAGCTGGAAAAATACGAAAAGCACAGATTATACCAGCTCTGTCTAATTAAAGCTTAGGCAGACATGTTTAGCAGCTTCCAACCTTCCGAATTTATACTGGGCATATTTTCATTTTGTTTCTTACAAACAAATTAAAATGGACACTGCAGCATCCTGAAATCACCCTTTGGCTTACTTCTGAGACTTGACTGGAGCCAAAGATATGCAGGTGGCTCTGACAGCTGCACTCACAGCAATAGATTCTAGTCTTGTGCCCACAGAAACTAGGTTAATCCACTGCTTCTGGCATTGTGGGTTGCAAGACACTTTGAGATACAATTGTGCACTGAAATGCTCTCTTTTCTTTCCTACTGTTAAAATATTTTTAGTGAAATTTTCTTCTCTGTTGTAAGCAATTATTAATGCTAATACTTTATTTTTGTAATGCACTGTATTTCAAAACCTGAATTTGCCAAAATAAATAATTGCTTGAGTGTTGCTGTTTCAGGTTTTTTGGGGGAAGATGGAATAAAAGTACACTTGCAAATATATGTAATTGTTAGATATACGTGGGAACTTTTATAACTTATTTCTATTAAGAAAAATACAATCGCTTCAATAAAATCAGTCTTTTAACTGTTTGTTTTAGGTTTTTTTGTTTCCTTTATTAGAACGGTAAATGGCTAGCACAACTGCTGGGCAATGTAGGCTTCTAAGCAAAGATCTCTTTAGTATTTTTAAAAAGTAAATTACAAGCAAATATGCAACCGAATTGAAATGGAAAAATGTTTCTATCTTTATTTTGCTATTAGCTTCTGATATGTTCAGTGAATCCTGTGAACCCCCAAACATTTGCTGTGTATAACAGACTATAAACTTGTCTAATGATTGAGCTTGCATTGTCTGTTGTCTGGAATGAGTGAGTTCAGATGAGGTCTGCTTAATATAAGCGCTAGACGTTAATCAACTGAAAGTGGGCAAAATCCACATAGAATGCAGTAAATTAAACATTTATGGCATACTTAGGTGCAAAATGTTAAGGTTACAATGAGGAAACGTCAGAGAGATCAGCAGCTTGAAAATCAAAAAGTTGTTCCATTCCATGAGGCTTGAATTGTCAAACTAGATCTCATTTTCTTCATATAATCTCAATTTACTGTCTACATTGCCATTTTTTTTTTTTTTACTAACATTTCATGTTTTCAGGAAAGTAGAAGCTTCCTCCCACCTGTCTGTATACTAGAAGGGCGCATTTCATCTTCTAGTACTGCAGATTGCATTTCTAAATGTATTAATGTGACTTCATTCTACAAACTAAGTACTCAAAAATTTTTTTATTAATATTCCTTGTTCAAACAAAAGAATTTGTAAGTATGTGTAACTTATGGCTTAGGCCCTTTGTCACTAGCGCAATTTGATACCACAATAGGGCAATTCTTATACTGAGGTGAAATTCTTCCATTGTTTTTGTTTCTTGATTTATAGCAGTAGATGCGGACAATGAGATTCTTAAACACTGTTTATGTGAAAGAGCCTAGATCTCCATTTTTGCTTCCTTATTTTGCTGGAAGTATTGATTTGTACTATCAAAAAGGAAAAGTAGAATTTTCTCATGTCTAAAAAGGAGAAAAGTGTTTGGGCAAGTTAGGTATTGATTTTGAGGTCTGATGAATTGGTTAAGTTTGTTTCCACTCAAAGTGAATGTAGTTTCAGATTAGAACGCATGAATAACAAAAAGGCAAAATAACAAGCACGTTAATGGGCACTGATTAAACTCATTGAGAGACACATGCATTATTCCAATGTTATTAACTTTGTTGCAATTTAAATTACCATAAATTAAATTTGCATGAATGGTTAAGACCCCTGTAGAATAGAACGTTTGGTCGTGATAACAGAGTAGAAGGAAATTTAGGTCAAAGGTGAAATCTTAACTGATGAGAGTTGATGAAATTCCTTATCTGTGTTGACAGTGCAAATTCCTGGTGTACTTTGGGTCGCCCTAATGGGACCAACCATTTTCACAGTAATTAAAACACTCTCCAACATTTCTTTCTGAAATTGAGGGTTTAGGCTGTTTGGGTTATACTTTCTTGCTGTGTGTAAGGGCTCCAGCGGTGGGAGAACCCCAACACTGAAAGGAGAACAAGGGAAGTGGAGACAGTATTTTACACACTTTTTTTTTTTTAATATATACATGCACATATTGCTTGTTTCTATTAACTAGATTTTCTCCACAAATCAGATCTACCTATTATAGTGGAATTTTTACCTAATAAGATGTTCAAGTCCTCTGTACAAGTGGTGGAAAAATTTAATAGCTATATACATCTTGGGAGATGGAGGACTTGGGCACCTGTTATTTAATCCAAGACAGTGTTGGAAATGTGTGGGTTAGTTTTTTGAGATGGATTAGTTGAATGAAGAATGCTTTATGTGTTTATTGGAATTTCTGAGCTCTCGTATAGGATAAGTATTCATGTTATTTCTCAGTAAAAATATGCCCCTTATTAGAATCCGTTATACACATGGAAAGCAGGTGAGCTGATTCAGCAGAAGCAAAGAAAACTGAAAATTATAGGGAACTAAAGATTTTCTCTAAAGTATGTTCTGCCTTGACAACTGACGTGGCACTGAGGCTTGCATGTTGGTCATTTTGCCTCCGCACAGTCTTTTCTTCTCTAGTAGAAAACTCTGTCTCCTTTTTCGTTCCTGTCCCTGTGCAAAGAAAGAGGAAGCTGATTTCCAATGAATATTTTGTTGCTTATTCATCCAGGTGATTACTCCATCAAGATGAATTTACTGAAGTATTTGGGTATTCTGAATCTATGTCACTGCTGGTTGATTTATGTGCAACTTCTCATTTAAGTTTTATTTTCTCATTAAGTTTTTTTTTTCACTTGGCTTTTTTTGCCAACCTTGCACCTTGCTGTCAATGGAATATTCCTGTATGGCCAAGAAGATGCAGCTTTACTTTCACTTTATAGGAAGATTTGGTCTTTTTATTTCTTACTAAGTGTGAATAAGACCCAATTTTGCATTTCTTTTATATTGTGTAAATGTAATCAAAGGAATTAAATTTGGTTGTCAATGTCAAGCTGCTATTGTCCAGTTGTTGGAGGTGGCTCGTATTTACTAGGGTGGGATGGTGCTATTGTCTTTGAAATGAGTTCAGAAACCTGTACTCAAGAGGTCCCCTCCATCAATATTTCCATATTTCCATCAATACAGTGGGCTGCGGTTCCTCACGTGGTGGATATTTGCATCTCTAAGATGCAAGAAACCTATTGAGTGTTCTTATAGCAAACCATTTCCCATTGTGGGCTTTTATACTTCTCTCTTTTTTTCCCCTTCTTTACTTAATGTCAATTGTTTCATGATGTGCTGTGTATGAAGATTGTTTAACTTCAAACTCATTAGATGTCTTCTTTTCATTCCAGTCGATTAAAATAAACTTGCTCTGTTTTTAATCCACATTACAGGAAGATCACTGGGAAAATTGTGGAAGAAATTATATAAATGTTTAAAACTTACATCTTCTTTTAAACTATTTCTATTGATTTTTGTATAATTAGTTTCACTTAGTAATAACACCTCACTAGTGGCAACATTTTGTAATTGCTAAAGAAAAAGATGGTAAGATAATGTTCTGGAGACTAAGAAAAGACTTTCTGATAGATTGGATAAATGCTTACAATCAGGGAAGAGGGACAATGATTATTCGTTTGGGCAGCAAGAAGAAGTGAAAGCAGAGACTGAATTATTCCTGTGTCTATTTCAACACACACTTCTTTTGTTTTCTCACACACTTAGCTTTATGACTCACAGTTAATGTGCTTGGAGAAGGAAGGTGTGGAGAGAACAGTCATCTGAAAAGGCTACCAAGAGAACATTTCAGAGAACATTCAGTTGCAAATGGGTAAAAATACACATGGAACTCCTAAAGGTACTAGCTTATATTGTAAGGTTGCACTGAGTTGGATCTTTTTATGACCGTCTTTCATATAATGAGAAAATGATGATTTGACAGTGCATCAGAAAATTATGATCATGGTTTTGAAAATGAAGTTATATATTTGGGACGCTTAGACCTGCTGTTTCCAACACAAGGCACATTAAAGAAGAAGGAGCGTAGCACTGAGTCAGGCTTTGTGCCAGCGTGTCGCACCTCTCACTTGTGTTGCTGGAGGATTTAAGTGAAATGTGAGTGGGTTTTGTGCTTCTGAGTGGAGAATGTACTTTGCTGCTGCTTAAAGAGATTTTCTCTTTGATCATTTTACAAAGATGTACAATCTGTGTAAAGCCACTAATCTGACTTAACTTGAGGGAATCTAGGATGAACCTGATTGGTTTTAATTAGAATTATTTAATAAGCAATTACCACTGCTGTCTACATGCAGAACCAAGAAGGGAGAGTGCAAGGAGACAGTCCCCATCACGATGCTGTGACTTAGCTTCTTGCTACATGGCCATGTAAAGAGATAAGAAAACGTTGCCATATTTGTTGACATTGAGTGAAAATGTAATAAATGTAAACAGTGAGAAGGACTTATCTTCTAACTAGGTGTTGTGATCTCAGAAGTAAATTTTTTTGTATTTGCAAAATCTACAGAAAGAACTAGTGGTTTCAAGTGTAAAAAATTTACACTTCTTGTATTTGGAAAACCATCTTGATGACAAACTGCAGATTTAAATATGAAAATATCCTGTCGTTTTGATAATGTCTTAGATAATCCCTTCTACAGTTTCCCAAAGGCTGGAAGCACAACTTCGAGAACTCTTCCTTTTCCTTTAGATGCCTGTTTAAGTGATTTTGGAAACAAATTCTCTGTCTGGTCTCTGTTTCTAGGACTGGGTACCTACTATCAGGGAACCAAAGAATTAAACTGAGCTTCTCTCCCTCAGACATTATTAGACTTGTTCTTAAATTAATAATAAAAAACCTCTTCCTCTTTCTTCATTCCTATGAAATTGCTAAAGCTGTTCAAGAGCTTTGTGTCTGATTGCTTGGACAGAAATATCTCTAGGACAGTTCCTGTTATCAAACTATTTTCCTTTGTGGAAATTAAATATTTTGTTTTAGGAATAGGAGTGGTTTTCACTTGTCAAATGAATAGAAGTATTTTTGTTATGGACTGGTTTGATGTTAAATTGCACAGGTGTGAACTGCCATGTCTTACAAGATGCAGCTGTGCTGTGCTGGGTCTCCAGTGTGAGCTAGGCTTGCTGCATGCACTGCACACTCCCGATGGACTTTAGGCACCAAGCATTGACAGGTTATTGGGAATTAATGCACTCTGCTCAGGTTGCTACAGTCAGTTGTTCTATGAAGCACAGACTTCTTTGAGACTTGCATAAATGGTTCACATCAGTAATCCACCTTGGGTTTACAATATGAACATATTTCAGGTATCAATTTTGTGTTCTGAGCTTTCTGGAGTCTGTCTGGGAAGTTCACTGTGTTTTCATTGCTTATGCTGATAGTTCAAGACTTTAAAGAAAAACATTTGTACTTTTTATAACAAAGCTGAAACTCTGAACACTATCGCCTACATTGAAGCAAAGATTAAATTCACCCTTAATATTGTAGTGTAACTTGAAATTGAAATTTATGTGGGAGATGAATTCTTTTTTGGTCTCCCCGATACCTCACTGAGGAAAAGAAAGGACAAAATATTGAGTGAGAAAAGGGGAAGAGTGAGAAAAAGAGGGTTATATCATCTCGTTCTCCCAGGCTAGATCTTGCAATGAGGTGGAAAAGGCAGTCTTGTCTTCTATGGGCTTTTGTAGAAATGCTCAGAAGTGCAGTTACTGCCATTAATATGCGATGTACTGAAGTTATGGTGGGTGAAAGAATGTGTCTACAAGCTTGCATTAAGGATTTAGAAGACTTTATTTTTGGACACAAAATTGTGATACTGAAGTTTCAGAAAAGTGGAAAAAAATGTCAGGAAATAAGAATTATTTTTCCCCTGCTGGGATATTTAAGATCAATTATTAAATAACTCAGTAAAATATTCAGACTTGCTTCAAGGTACTCTAATTGGATTTACTTTAATGTACTGTCCAATGTTACTGAGAAGGACACTTAAAACTTTCGGTACATTGCAAGTTTCTAGGAGCTGTGATCTTATTTAATATACACTTTTTACTAATCTGAAAGTACTATAAAATAATGATAGGCTGTTCTCTGTCATCAGTTCTGTTACCATCAGCTGCATTTCTTGAGGATTCAGTGAAAAGGCATTTAAAACCTTGTAGTGCTGTTGCACATGTCCTATATAAAGTGCAAAGTGATGGGGATCATTCTTAAAACTGTACTTTACTGCTGATCACAGCAAAGAAATCTGGCTTTCGTCATATTTTCTTCAGGTCACTGATTTTTAGTAACAGCCTTACCTTAAAGGAGTTTCACTTTTCAAGCTCAACATGTAAGTCTTCATGATTCTCTTATTGGCCGGAATTAATTTTTTGACTAAAATCAAACCTCTTTTTTGATTTTGCAAGTCAGCCCTTTTATTAATACTTTGGATGAGTCTCTTTTGCTCAAATAGAGATATCGTACCTCAGGCAATCCCTGCTGTGCATCTGCAAGAAAACATTATTGCTTTGAAGTCCTGAAAACTGTGTATCCAGCTTTTTTGTTGTTACCCCCTTTTCAAGTGTTTTGCATAGTTCTTTCGCATAGCTGAAGCAAATTAATTATGCAAGTTAAACTCTACGAAGTGAGAAGAACATGCTTGAAATGAGGAAGGGCTGAAGTTTGTATTCTGCAAATAAAATAAAAACTCATCAGTAGAATGGATTGTTTAGATTTTCAGTCTTGTGTCCAGCCATGTGCCCTTTCCCACCCAGATCAGTCAAACTAAATGTGCTTTTGGTGGTAACGGGTTGGTGGAGACCTTGGTCATGTTCTCTGGATAGACTTCATCTATCTGAAGAGCTCAGTGAAATAATGTGTTCTTGGCAGTACTTTCAGACCAATAATCAGTGATGAATGTCTTCCAGTTCAGGAAGAGAACATTTTTTTTTTTCAGAAGAGGTTGATAATGAATAGCAACTTTAGGGAATTCATGGCGTGAAGGGAAAATGCGCTCAGTTCAGGAGGGTTGTTTGTATGAGTGAAATTATTATTCCAAGTCATTATTCTCTTACTGTGTTAGGTCTCTTAGTAGTTAAATATGTTGAGAAGCTGGAGTAGGACTTGGCACATGGAGTCTTAAAACCTAAAAGGGAAGGAGGAATACAGGATTTGATTTTTTCAGAAGTTAGGGACTTTACTCCTGGCTTTCCCTTTTCTAGGACACTCTCACTCAATAACTGCTTGGGCTCTTATCTGCTCAAATGCATTTTCTTTTTATATGTTTCCCAGCTGAATTCAGGCATAAGCCTGGAAGCTGATCTCTGGAAGGCTGAAAACTGTATAGAAGTTCAAAGGCTTGCAACATCAGGGTGGGGGGTAACAACTTTTCTGACTGCCTTTATAGTCACCTGGCATAAGCTTTATATTTCTATTCTTACTTTTATTTAATTTTCTGCTTTTCTTCTATTTCAGAAATGAAATCTATCTTAGGTACCTTAGTTGCAAAAGGAAATTCAAATGCAAATTTGTGTAACTTGTTATAAAAATCTGAGTTTCTGTCATAAGTATAACCACAGTAGAGAAAATAAAGAAGAGAACTTAAGACAATTTGATTCCAAGGAGGGAACTAGGAAGTCTAGAGAAGAATATATGAACTTTTATGAAATTGGGTTTGTTATATTAAATGAGAAATCAGTTTGGAAGCACCAAAACACAAATTACAACGTTCCTTCTAATGATTTCATATCAGCCTGTCCCTTAAAGAAAATTAACAACTCATTGTGCTCCATCATGCAAAGTGTGTGTTATTTCAGGGGAGAATCAGGGGAAAAGCTACAAGGAACTGAAGTTTACGTGTGGACTTGCTGACAGCTTTGGTTTTATTACCTCGAGGGTAATAAAAGAAGACAGTGATTTATGAAGGTAGATTTGAGAGGTACAACTGGGTCCAGAAACTAGTGTAATTCGTCAAATCAATCTACACATGATTCTATGATTCTAATTGTATATGAGCCATATTCAGCTGCAGCTCAGTCTGCCCGAGTAGTAGTAGTGCACACATTTTGGGAAAAGGAACTGCAAACAAACAACTAAAAACTGTTAGCACAATATGACTAAGTATTTACACGGGAAAATATACTTAGTAGTGTGCAACTGGAGAGGAGAATGTGTAATAACTGATTTCACACCATTGGGTGTGCAGAAAACTTTCTAGCAAATGCAGGTTAGGGATGTCAATATCAGCCTTCAATATTATGACTTTACCAACCATATTGCAGTCTTACATATTTATTAATTTTGAGCTTAACAACAATTAGGAATTCTCACTCAAATGTGGTGCATTTTAGGTTGATCATTATTTTCCTTATACAGTCCAGATTCATGTGTCTGGTAAAAATTTGTTTGCACTATGAGCCTATAATTTTAGACAAGGTATTGTACCTGTGGCATAGCTGGGCTTTGAATCAGAAATGTCTTTCTCCTTAACCACAAAGCTGCTGTTCCAGCTCATTGTGTTTACGGGGCGGGGGGGGGAAGATGGGGGGGAATCCTACATTCTGTGTTTTATGGGCTGCTTTCAGTAGATGATATTTTTCTAGTTTTAAGTATGTTTTTGCTCCCAGTAGGATTTTTTAATATTCTTTTTGAAGCTTGAATATATTTTCTTCTAACTTCTTCCTTATCTGACAGCTCTAGCTTTTTGAGCATTTTTTTCTAAAGTTGAAATGATTGTGAAACACTTTTTAAATTTTTTATAATATTCTATTGTTTTTGATTTGTATGCCAAATCAATGAGCTATGAATACAGAGCCTGTGACTTAACCACTTCAGAAACAGCAGTGTCCTTTGGGCCTTGGTTTGCAAAATAACAGTTATTAAACTGTTATTAAACTGAAAGCCAGAGGCTTTCCTTTGACTGTCAGAGAGGACTTTGCTGATTACTGAGAGTGAGACGATTTTTTTTCTTTGCACTTGATCAGTGGAGAACTCCAATATCTTTCTCCCCCATGTGAACCCTATAAGCTTTTAAACTAAGATGTTCTAACTTGGATTTGGCTTGATAAAGATCTCAGAAGTTGAGTACAAGGCACTATAGATGAGTGAGAAATCCCACTGTCTGGGAACAGATGAAAATTCACTCTAGTTCATTTGGTGTCTGAGAGGATAAGAGCTGAATCCTGCAGTGACACAGAGGAATAATTTGTAGAGCTTTCTTGGCTTCATTGTCAATGAGACCATAAGACTGGGACCTGGCTGTTTGCTTTTAGTTTTACAGGTGGCCGTTTAGCTGAAGTAAGCACATGCTATTACTACTTTTATACACATGCATGCACACATACACATATAATAGCATGCTTCAAGAAAACACTGAATATGACAAACAGTGGCAATGAAAATTACATACTCTTATAAAAACTTTTATTTTAAACTACATTTTGTGCTGTGATGCAGCAGAGGCATCTACAACATAATCAGCTTAGTAATAGAAGAAAGTAATTTCTTAGAATGATCCTAGAGCCTTTTGTTAATGTCAAGGATAATTTGGGCTGACTGATTTGATTGCTGCTCTTTTCTGGCAAGAGGTCTCGATAAATTAAACTTCTTGCCTGGATAATTTAGGCTTATATGATTGCCAGCAAGCTAATGATGCAAACACAGCTGAGATAAAATTTCTGCTTTATACTGGAGGTTAAAAAAAAAAAAGAGGGGAAAAAAATCCACTTAAACACCTGCAGTATGGACTCTGTCAAAACAGGGACGAGCTATTTGCCAGTCTCAGGATAGAAAGTGTCTTGTGTGTATTATGAGACATGTTTCAGACAACTGGCCTTTATAGATCACTAAGACACTGTTTTATGTTTTTGTAGACAAGCGATCTATTCCATTCTACTTTTTGCCCTCTTCAAAACAAGTTGTTAAAATATAAATGTTTTAAGGTAGGGAATTTTCTTTAAAAAAAGGAGGAAGGTGAAACTCCACAGATATTTACACTAAACTTAATATTCTGCAGTGATTTTTGACGTTGAAGTAACAGCTTCTTCATTTAGAAAATGTATGAATGAATTGCAGTACTTTTACTCAGACCATTTCTTTCTGGCGTGGGTACTTTGGAGAAAGAGTGCACATATTGATTCTGTATGTCACACAGTTCTGTCTGGGAGTAACTAAGGGGGGAAAAAGTATATCAAGACATAGAATGAGTCTATTCCTCAGCTGCACTACTTAATGAAGAAATCTTACAGGCCTCAAGGGGTGGGGAAAAGAAACCTAAACGTTGTTATTATATTTGGCTCTTAAAACGCTTCAGAGGCCAATCCATCATTTAATTCCGGGTCAGCCTGTACCTTGTTACTTGTCCTTTTTTTGATTTCTTGTTCTTTTGCGGGTTTTTTTTCATGACTCCATCAGGACCTACCAACTGTAAGCAAGGTTGCAAATGACCAATGTTCAAAGCAGAATCATTTATAATGAATTGTCTTTGCACAGATTACTTCAAAGCTGTCCGTGATGACTTTTCGCTTCTCCAGGTGCTTTGACTGAAGACCTGCAATTTTGAGGAAAAACTGCACCTCATTCTGAGCAGAAATCTTATATCATTAGGAGTTAGGCAAGTCGGAGGTATATCAGTTGCTAAATTAATCAATGAGTAATGTAGTTTTATCTCTACCTAATTATATGGATATACAGTGATATATCAGCTTTGGAGCTGATCTGGCCATGTTATTTATACCCTTCACTGTAGTTTATTTTAATCTTCTTGTAATTCTTCCCTTTATTGCCAAATCCTACTGTCTTACATATCGTGAAAGTCTAGAATCTTTTTTTGCTGCAGCATTGCTAAAATAATTTGAGCTTTATCAAGACTTAATTCAGTTCTTCATGGAATTTTACGGCACGGCTTAAAAGCTAACAGAGTGAAATGTCTACATGTGATACATACACATTCATGGACTAGATACTGTTTAGCTTAAAACAAGGTGCCCATGTATGTACATGATGAATATCAGATTGTCTATGAATAACTTTCCAAAAGATAAAACACATCTATTTTATAGTTTATTGTTCTAGCATATGAGGGATCATAGAGTCACAATTTTCTTGCAGACAAAATATTTCTACTCTGTATTTTCTCTACAACTTTAATAGCTGCCTCTCCAGCTAAGTGTGGCCAGAGTAACCCTCACTGATTTTGTTTCCTTGACGCAGGCTGTAGTATACAGCTTGGTTCTTGGGTGCCCCTACATGTGTTCTGGAGACGTAATACCATCTCAAAAGCTTGGAATACCTGTAGGCAATAAGGATACCCTCTCGGAATATAACAATATTTTCGAATGAGCAATTTGGATGACAGCCCCAATTAAAAATCAAAATTAACCCAGCTCCTACACAACTTTTTCCTCAGAGATTCCAGTTTAAGATACATTACAATCTGTATTTGAGAATGAACTAACTTGATGGGTTTGTATTCTCAGAAGCATGAATGTTTTTGAATTGCATCAACTGAGTTATTAAAAATTACAGTGTTTCTTTAGAAACCTCACCTTGTTTGACATACACAGTTAATCAGCAGACAGCTTTGGGATGAAATGCAGCAGCCCAGTAAGACCAAATCCTGATTGTGCTGATTAGTAACTAGAATCTGTCAAAAACTGGCTATCTGATCAGCAGGACTGAATCAGTGTCCGTCTGTATCCATATGTACACACGGTGGGGGCGGGTGGGGATGAGGGGAGAAAACTCAACTTTTTCCGGATACTTTGTTCATTAGGAAGTGTAGAAGATTGCTGCCCTGACAGCCCCACAAACCCCAGGCATGGCTTTGTAAACACCAAGTCATTTTGAACGGAAAATATTTCCTAAGCTTTAAACCAGGTTAGTGAATACTAAATTCCCAAGCATACAATGACATTTCAACTTTACTGAAGTTGTTTCCCAGATCTCAAGTCCTCCACTTGTTTCAAAACCAGGGGTCTCCTGACTTCAGACTCCTTTTTCCAAAGCAGGCTGCTGGATACTGCATCTCATCTGATGGCCTTGGAGGCCTGAGATCAACAGTCATGATTTCCTGCCTCTAAGACAACTTGGCTGGTGGATCTGACATGAAGTCCTTTTCCTCTTTATTTTGGAAGGGTAACAGCCATAAATCTTAAACGAAGAAAAATTGTAGATGACTGCTTGGAGATCAGCAAAACACACACACACACACATATATATATATATAGATGGACAGAGATATGTATGTATATATTTGCATTTTTTACCCCCATGAAACTTGGCCAAATCAGAAAGCTTTATGTGAGTTGTCTAGCACCAGGATCAGAATTTATTTAATTGTTCACAGTGTTTTAGGACAGGTGTTGAAAGTGAATAACTGTAAGGGAAATTCAGGTAAGAGAACATAATTATTCAAACTGGATTTTGGCCAGGACATTAGAGCTAGCAGATTCATTTCTGTGGAAAATGCTGTGGGATTTTTAAAGGCAATTTGGTTTTATCTCGTATTATAAATATTGCCTGTTTTTCTGGCTGCATGATTTGAAACTTGTATTTGAGCCTAAGGAATATTTTTCAGTGGATTCAAGACTAGGGAATAGCATATAAGAGCCATGGTATTGGTGTAATCAAATTTTATAAATAAAACTGTTAAATTTTATTTGATCCTCAACTGCTACAGGGTAATTTGCACTTCTTGGGGAGTGTGCTTTATGACTTGTTTGCTCTGGACCTAATCCTGTTTTGCTGGCAGTTACTTTTTTGTTCTTGCAGCAAGGTGTGTGAGTAATGACTAATGCACGAGCATATTAAAGGCTCTTGATGTAGGTGTGGCTGTCGAGTAACTGTGTGTAGAGGCCAATTAATCATCTGCTTAGACTAAAGGGAACCAGGCTATCTAAATATATAGTACACAATGAAGTACAATGAGTCTTCCTACCAGGGACTTTTTACCATCAGGAGAAAATGAAAGTCAAAAGAATAACAATACTGGCTAGTTGGTGAGCAAGAACTATTATTATTATAAGGATTGTCTTTTCCTGTAGTCTGATCCTAGTCTGTGTTCTGCTTGCCTCAGTTTAAGTTAGTAGCAATATTGTAATCAGTAGCTCTTTAAGAGTTGAATCTGGCCTTGTGTTGGATTCAGGATTGGTTAACCTAAACAGAGGTGCTAAGGATTCAATTCAAAACCTAAATAAGGAAGGCTGCTGTGAGTGACATTGTATTCCTGATGGTCAGGTCAAATATAATGATAGCCTGAAAAAGTGTGAGAAGACAAAAAGGCATCATAACAGTGCCAGATGTAAACATGAAAGCAAATATTGTGGCATTAGGGCCCAATATAGGGCATGGAATTTTTGCGAATGTGAATATACATTAATTTCTTTAAACAGGTTTGCTAAACTACTTGTGCATCCAACTCTTCCCCAAACTTGAATTTTATAGTAGTTTTTATGACTATAATCTGCTCTTCAAATAAAACCATTTGGTTTTGTCAATTCTCTAACACTGGAATGTTTAATAATACATTTAATGTTTTAAAAGTTTTGGAGCAGTTGATATTTGCTTAGTCTCAGTTTGGAGCATAGTATGGTAATGAAAAAGTGATGCTTGAAAGGTCACAAACAAAACAAATCATTCAGGCTTTTGTAATATATTGCCTTATTAAACATTTTGTTGAACATTTTTTCCTAATGCAATGTTTGCTGTGTGGTGTGATGGATTATTTGTCTTCTTTCACTTAATGATATGAAAATATTCATTTCTACGTGCTGGCAGTATTTAATCTCTTATAATAATCCTATCAACAAAGATACACGTGAAAATTTTATACGTTTCTGAGTTCTTCTGTTTTGTGAAAGTATTATTTAGACTTGTTTTTACAGCTAGGTACAATGTCCTACAGATGAGCTTGTGTCACCTCTGACAACAAAGCCCTGGAGCTTTCAGGCACAGTTGTGCCAGGTGTATTCTAGGTCTATAATGCAGAGGAACTTCTGATTACAGTTATTCTCTGAAGATGGTTGTGACAAATCTAGGGTCGAGGAGAGTCCACAGGGAAGAATGGTAGTCTGCATGCAAGTTTTTTTTTGTTCACATCAGGATGATTTTTTTTCCTATAAAAATTAGAAAGTTTATATTTTGGGGACCATTTCACGGTCTTAACCTTCAGAAGTTTCAATTTGTTCATGGCTAAAATATATTTCAAATATCAAATGTTAATTCAAAATCAGATTTAGCAACTTTGAAATACTGTTTTTTGACATTTTGTATTTGAACTACCCAGGCAAAATACACTCATTTTTCTCAAGATTTCTGTTTTAAATAAATAATCTGTGTCGCCTTGACTGTATAAAACAGAGAAATCTAGGAGTCTTTCATACAGAGCAAATCAGTGAAAACCAGTTCTTTACCTAGGTTAGTAGTTGGGTTTCATGTTATAATTTTGAAGAAAAATTGTATTTTTTAATGGCATTTTAACTTTTTTTATATATTGTTTGATTTACTCAACCATATCAGATATATTAGTCTAGTGTGGCAGAAATACATCAATTATTTCAATGTATTTTCAATATTCAGTATAAACGAATTATGTAATTCCAAATCTATGTTGCAAAGCTTTCAGTGTTGTTTGACCTTTGGCTGTGAGCTGTGTTGCCAGAGAAAAGGTACACAGGGCACTTTCGGTGGTGAAGTGAAAGTAGCAGTGGCAGTAACACTGAAACATTAATGGAAGGTTTCTCAGGAAGGGAAGCACACAGGAAGGAGAAAGCAATGTGAAGTGTTAACTTTTTCTAAGGCTCTGTTTCTGCTTCAAGAAGCTGATTAAAAGGAGGAACCTAAAAGTGTTCTGGCATTAGGGAGTTTAACAGTGAGTTTTTAATTCTAAATAGAAGTCAACAAGGAGCAAACAACTCTGGTTGAGCTCTCTTGACTGTATTTTTTCTAGGAGGCTTTGTGACCACATGCCTACATGTATTATTGATGTCTTTCCCCTCTGAGGCATCCTCTTCCTAATTGAAATTCAAATGGGTCAGTTAAGCTGAGGTTTGACAAGTATCAATGTCTTTTTTTTTTTATTTTTTTTTTTTTTTTGCAAGGTCACAAGTGTTGAAAATACACAAAAATCAGTTGGAATCAGGAGCATACAGGGCTTACTTAGAGAATATTGTCCTTATGGGATATCAGCACACTGTGTCCCAGCATTATTGTGTCCCAGATCTGGCTTTTATTTCTCTGTAAAGTGACTTATAAATGCTAAATAGAAGTACATACTAAAGCTTTATAAGTGAAGGTCAGACATTTCGTCCTGTCACATTTTTTACAAAGAACTGCCAACTGTTGTGTGGTACAGGACAATTTACCATAAAATACAGGAGAGTAAGTTTTGAAAATAATTTTCCATCATGCTTGAAAGCACTTTGGCATAGTAGCTTATTCTGACATGGATGAGTCCCTGTAGTCATCGGTATCATTCCCTAATATATCTAAAGGGAAAGCCGGAAATGATAAAATTCCTTTTCTAGGAGAAAAGAAACATATGGGAGAACTTAAAAGAAGGAAAAGTAATAATCCTTTCTCCCAAATGCAAATCCCTTACAATTGACATACAAATAAGATGTATAGAAGGCACCATTTAAAAGTGAAGTCAGAAGCAGAAAACTGTTGGTTTATGGCTTGTGGAGTGTGGGATTTGGATCCTGATTGCAAGTTTACATTTGACAGGCTTCCTGCTTTCACTAATTCACAGCAGTGGAAAACCTTTTGCCATTCTGTATACAATATTGTGGGTTCCATTAAACTAGTTTGCTGTCTAGGGCTGTGCAGAAGAGAAGTAGTTCTGAAATCTTGCTACCAAGCTTGTTGCTGTTTCCTCTTGTTCTGTCTACTCAAGGCTGTAGCCTCAGAGTCACCCTGGGGGAGACTCTGTCCCTGCTGACATTTCTGCTGCTTAGATCCTACTCTGGCCCAAATCACTGTGTTCCTCATTGTGTTCAGTGTCATGATTTATGCTCTTTAGGGAGACTAGCTAACAAGTGGGAGAGCCTGGTGACAAGCCCTAGCGTGGATGGCAGAGGTCATTCTGTGCAGGAGGGACACCAGGGTGAGTTTTGTGCAATGCCGAGGCGACACAAAGGTCACCCCTTGTGTTCTTTGTTATTAACCTGTGGGTGTTTTACGGTGAGGACGTGGGGTAGCCGATACACCCAGTATCCTGGGCTGAACGTGGCATTTCCGGCTGAGGGTAAAATACTTGGTGGAGTGTTGGACAGAGGAAACAGAGGATATAGGCCTATGGCTCTGCCTACATGTGCAACAGGTATTTGTACTGCTGTACTTACCTAGATGGATGAAACTGCAATTATGCACAATCTCATTTGGAAGAACTGCCAACAGATTACATTTGCTTTGAAGAGAATTGCTTTTAACCAACACTGCATGCCAATACTGTTTATCTTTTACTTCAAGGTATCTCATAACAGTGTGGGCAAAAAACCCCACGTATTTTTCCTAAAGACTTTTATTCCCTAAGCAGTGCATGCCAGATTTTGCTACAGACTGCTAGGAGGCTTCCCTGTTTCTTTTTAAGAGCTCCCTGAAGGATGCCACAGTTGGAATCAAACCTGGAATATCAAAATATGCCGATAGCTTCTCATTCTTATTTACCTTTCCAAATGTTTGAATGGAAGTTGTAGCTCAGATATGCACCAAGCAAGTGCATTCTTCAGAGACATAATTTATGCATAAATACTGTTAAGGTTCTGCAAGAAGCCCATAATCCAAGTGCTTTGAAGAAGCTTGCAGAAATGTATGTTTTGAATGCTGCTTTGCAGAAGAATGCAAATTATCTCCGCTGTTGCTGTGGGGTTTAGGTGCTGAAAAAATCTCCGGAGCAGTTAATTAGGGGTGAGATAAGAAAGGGTTTATTTTGCCAAGGCAAAGATGTTACAAGACGCTCGCTGGCCGTGCCTCAGATGTTACATTTTATAATATCATCCATCCAATCCCAGATGTGTCCACCCTGTGGCCTTTACTCTGGACCGCCCTGGGTCCACCCCCTGAGAAATGGGTCTGGGGTATGTTTCAGGACCCTCTGTTCATCCCATCTTCATCAGAGCACAAAGGGTACATAGTCACCCAATTCTTGACCGTGTTCTGTGGTTTAGGCCCTGATATGCTGTTCTGCCAACAATCTAGGCCTTGCCTTGACAAAAGACTAAACATTTCTCCTGGATTCGGGGGTAAGAGGGTTAAGGAATGTGTAAACAAGGGTGCTAGAGGGAAAGGGACAAGGGACAAAGGAGGGAGGGTTGCTGCTTTTAAAATCTACTTATAAAACTTATAAGGCTTACCAATATTAGAAAAATAAAAAAACATTAGGGGCTTAGGGCATCACTGCTATAATATGGAATGTACTTAGAAAATGGAATTTCTTTATATAATTAATTTAATATAATTAATAAATTTATGATCTTCAGTATAAAAAATGTAAAGCACCTCTTGTAAGGAAAAATAAAAATATGTGTACTCTTTGTGTCAGCAGGTAATTGCTATCTTAGTGAAGCTATAAGATCAATATTTCCAAGAAAACATGAAAACATTATGTATTATTATAAAAGCTTTTCTTTGGCTTTCCCAGCCATTATCTGTCTGGCAGACTTACAAGAGGTTTTCTTCTCTGCCAGAAAAGATGAGCGCTGGCTGCCTGCCTTATTTTCCTTGGCCGCATTACTAAGCTGCTCTGCCTCTGGTTGACTAGGTGATGGGAGGGCTGAGAAATGTTTCAGATTAGTAGTAATTCAAATTGTCATTTTGTAATGCTGTGCCTCTATATCAACATTCATTTTGTATTGTGGCTTGAAATCACATTTAGGAGAGAAAAGTGCTTGGTTATATAATGGGAAATATTACCCTTAATAGAAGCCCTTTATTAAGAAGTGCTGTGAAAATGAAATCCACGTTGGACAAAAGCAACATAAATGAAGGGGATGGGTGGAAATGGGTTTGAAATTAAATTATTTCTTATTTGTGAACATCATTTTCTAGATGTTCATGTAGCTAGGAGCTTTTTACTGAAAAATAAACTTAACTTTCTCTTTAAGAGAAATTAATGCAGCCATAAACATTAAAATGAAAATATTTTAACATTTCATATTTACCTGTTGTTATTGGGGGAATTGCAGCCTTTGCTCCAGGTGAGGGTGGGAGGGAGATCTGGGGCATGGGAGAATGTGGTTAAACTAAAAATTACTCATTTTATCACCAGAACAATAGGAATAGATAGTCATCAAGGAGGAAGTCATGTTAAAAGACAGTGTGTCTAATTGCAGAGAGGGTCGGTGGGTTTGTTTTTTTTCTTAGTTTTTGTTATTTTTGGGTTGTTTGTTTGGAACTGAATTATGGGGTATATGAGCTATACTGGTAGGGCATAATAAGGGTCTGATAGTAAGATGGCTGTGACAGCTGTTGGGGGTGGAAGTTATGGAAACAGACAGTAAAAGTCTGCGCTATAGTTAAGGGACCAGTTCAAAGACTGAACAATTTGCAAAAGAATGAGGCTGACCATGAACCTTAAAAGAGCCAAGTCATCTGTATAACCAGTATTTGAAGATTCCCACCATATGAATGCAAGTCCTTAGTCATGCAGCTGACAATTAGTAAATCTTACTTGAGATTTGTGGTCAGTATAAATAACCTTTAAAGCCTTTCCTTTTAACTGTATCTTCTGTGACAGAGAAATGGATGTAAGCTTAGGCCCATGCTTAAGTGCCCAGATAAATTAGGGCCCTACAGCTGCTGCAGGAGAGGAGCCCGGAAGAAAAGATACAAGGACTCCCTGAAACAACATCTCAGCCTCGGCCATATTGATCATCATAACTGGTCTACTCTGGCCTCCAATCGGGAGCTCTGCAGACACACGGTCTATAACGCTGCTGTTTCCTTTGAGAACACCCGCAGGGTCACTCTCGAGGAGAAAAGACAACGCAGAAAGAACCATATATTGCAGAATATACCACCTAAGGAGTCTTTCTGCTGTGCCTTTTGCAATCGGACATGTCTATTGGCCTCATTAGCCACCAGCGAGCTTGTAACGGATGTGGATAGAGCCTTCCTAAATCTTCGTTCGTGAAGCCCGGCCATGATGAATGAATGACTTCAGACATGAGTAGACTGTGAACAGGACTGGTTAGTGATACCTACTGAGTTGTGAGAAAATACCATTTGACTGAGCTGGTGTTTAGTGTTAAATATTCAATGTTTGAGGGGGAAGATTTATCTCACCAGTTGTTCTATCATAGAGGGGAGCACAAAAATGCACCTTCCCCTCTCACCTACGCCTATGGTGAAAGCATGAAAATGACTGCAGATCGTGAGGATGGAGGCAGTGCTGATAAGTCTGTAGATTGCTGAAGGTAATTCTACCATATGTAGCCTTGGATGTTTGTTCCCATCCCTCGTATTGTGTTGAAACAAGAGCTTGTATAACATAGAGTGAGATTTTGTAAGTGAGTAGATTTTTTATTCTGTAGTTTGGCTTGGCTTATTTTGGCTGCTTAAGCTCCCTGGCCTCGTGAATGTGAGGGCTGGCATGAGGCAGGGGAGACACTGGCCAAAGGCTAGATGACAGTACTGTCTCTTTCAATTCAGCACAGACCTTAAAGTGACAATATTATTGCAGCTTGTGGGTGCCATCTGTGGAAATTTAGTTTGGGTACAGTGCTCACTGAAGAAATTATTCCTTTGCCTAGACCCCTTGTCCTCATTCGCATACTGCAGTCTGACTGTTAGTTGTGCCAATACAACCATCCTCAGGCTTTGCTGTAAAAATAACTCTTCTGTGCATTCAGTGTTGCCGGCTCCCTCAGCAGGAGTGTCTGCTGGGTCATGCCAGAGCAGGCAGAAGACTTCCACTGGATCTGGCTGTTTCAGTGATGCTCCTCGTCAGGGAAACACAAGAACATACACACGTGCCTGTAAGATAAATCCAGCCTGCACGCTTCCAGGTCTGTCCTCACTGGTCTGGTCACGAGATGACCCCTCTGTTTCACAGTGCTGTGTGCTTGTGCATCACACACAAACTGTGCTGCTGACTGATAAGGTGTCAGTTAAATGCAAAAGCATGAGCCGGGCTGCAGGACAGTGTAAGTTTCTCTGATTGTTCAGTTATCTTGTCCACTCATAGTAGCTAAGTGTGAACTCTGGGAAATAGAGAACAAATTGAGTATTGCTTTACAATGCAGTAGTATCTGGACAGGTTTATTTTTTTCCATTTTTAGGGACTGGTGGTGGCTCACTCAGTTTTCTTTAAATAGAAGTTTTTTCAAGTTTTTGATCTGTCTTCTACAGTCAACACTAGAATTGAAGTTGTATCATGACCAATTTGATTCCCAAGTTTATCACCTTTATGTCATGACAAGGCCAAGCTCTGCTTTATATGGATAAAGAGTTGAGTATTATGCTTTTTCTTTAGTCTGAAATCAGCTTATATTGATATTAAGTGTGTTTGTCTTCTCCTTTGCAAGGGAGAAGGAAGAACACGATATGCCAGAATTTAATTATTTTGCTCCTTTTCATTTGTAATATCACCAACAATCATAGCAAGTAATTCTGAGGCAAATCACAGGAGAGATGAGTTGGGAAGGCAAAAGAGGAACAGGAAATAAAGTGGAAAAATAGGTTGAGTGCAATTCTGACACTGAAAAAAGCTTTTGTTCTTTTTTTCCCTCTTTATTCTCATAAAGGTTGGCCTTAGCATTTACTTTTAGGGTTGTTTGAAGAGATCAATTAGCCCTTTTAGTTTCTGATATTTACTATTTCTTCAAGAACAAATCTAGTGAGATAAAAATTGTTGCCATGTTAATTTCCTTATGAAAATTACCAGGGATGATTAATTTAAGCACAGTATACAGCTGAAGGCAGAAGTCTGCTTCATATCCTTGTTGTTGGTCCTATTTGCTTAAGAGGATGAAGAATTATTTACTGAAAGATTTAATCATATGTCTTTTCAGTTCAAATATGCAAAAATATGGTGCAGTTGCTAGGCCAAAGCCTTGCTCTCCTCAACGAGGAGAAATTGCCAGAGAAATAGGAGAATTACCAGAGAAAATGAGAAGATGATCAGAAGACACAAGTGAACCTACAGGGAGTTACAGTCCTTTGAGACATCTCTGTTGGTCTTGGAGGAGATAGCAAACACTTGCTATTAGAAAAAAACTTTTTTTTTTTTTGTAACAATTGGGCACCTTCTTAGTAAAGAACAGATCTGCATAGTTTAAAATTATGTTTTTAGTGTAGTAGAATAGTGACTAAGAGTTTCCACATGGATTTCTTTCTGCTGGGCATCTTATAAATGTGGAAATTGTTCCTGATATAGACTTTAAAATTACCCAGAGTCTGCTTTCTTCTTTCTCCTTTCTCCTTCACCACATCTTTCTTCATAGATTTGTCAGTTTCTTCATAATCATCTTTGTAAGATGAGGATTTCCAAGGCCAGTTCTTAGCAAGTCTCTTTTCCAAATTCAGCTCTTTCTGAATATGGTTGTTGTAGTTTTAATTTTAACAGACGGCTTCAAATGCAATCCCAGCCATATTCCACAAAGTAAGTTTCTGTCAAGGCTGGAATGTGAAGAAGAAATGAGAAGTAAAATCAGCTTTACACAAAATATAAATACAGCTGGACTAATCACTGCAGTGATTGTAAGATTGTTGCAGGTGCAGGGCTTAATTACATAAAATAGAAGTCTAACAAGATGTAAAGTGTAGATAATGAAGCCCTTTCTGACTCAGCTGTCAAGGTCTTGCTTAGACATCCACCATGAATTCCTTGCTTTTTTTAGGAAATGAAATGTTTCCTCCAATTAAACATGCTATTGTTCAGAAATCCATTTGTTTTCTGAGTCAAAGCCTGGTTTATTATTTATTTAATACTTATTCTGGAGATTGCGTGGGGGTGTTTCTTGTACAGTTTTTTTCACTTCTCATATCATGTTTACAAGTATGTTGAGTTGTGTGAAATCAAAGATGTGCTTGTTTTGTTCCACCAGCTACAGTTAGAGTCTGAGGTACAGAAGAAAATTCATTAGCTTCCCTTCTACATCTCGGGGAAAGAGCATCTCAGTATATACATACGGAAAGAAACTGTTCTGTAGGAGACTTAACTGCTGCTTAGCCTGAGTTCTGAGAATCACAGCAGAACCTGAAATAACATTTTCAGTGTTTTTATTCCCCATGGGCATCAACTGCTCAAGCAGAAATATGTCCCTTTCAAATATGGGCTAGAGGATCTCTGTAAAGTACCACAAGAGTACATTGTTTCATCTCTTTGACCTGCTGCTTTGCTGGTGATACTTCTTTCAAATTTTCCCCACAAGGAAAATGGGAACTACCTGGGAATGTGAAGTTCAGAGTGTTGAACAAGAAAGTGAAAAGTCTGAAAGAGAATAACAGACCTTGATGTGTTTTTCAGATCCATCTAGACTTTCTTTTAAATATAAGAAATCTGTGAGCTTGTGACCCTTGATTAACATTTAACTTGAGTGGTTTTTAGTTTTCCTGAATTTTTAACTGGTTAAAGTACAGTTTTGGTTAACAGAAGATATTAGTAGACCTGGAATAGAGGTGTGAATGGAAACTCCGTTTCTTTTGCTGTATTGCCTAGTGAGGATGTGCAAGACTTGGGCTTATGTCACTGCTCTTCATGTGAGAAATATTGATCTCAAAGAAGGAAAGAGTAGATTTTGTTCACTCTGCTAGAGAATATACTGCAATTGATAACCTTGAGAAAGAGAGCTTTCCTTTGTAGTTGCAGACTTCTGCAGGTCTTGTGAAGTGTTTTACCAGCCTGAGAGGAACCACCCTTTTAATGGTCTATGGGGTGCACCACACACACTCTAAACAGAAGAGTAACCTGATTAGTTTTGGATTCATGGTGTGAAGGCTTGGTGCTGTTCAAGACTAGCTGTGCCTAAGGAGTTCAGGGTTATCTCTCTTTTTTTAGCCTTCTACAGCTACAAATTTTTGTTCCCCCCCTTTGCTTGATTCTGGGTAAATAAAAAATTAAGAGTTAAAGACAAACAAACAAGCAGAAGAGTCAGTTGCTCAGGATGAAAAAAAGTCGTATTTCCATGGTGTCTAAAAGGCATGCCCAGAACAACTAGAGGTAAGAAAACTAACCCATATCAATACATAAACTGTCTTTATTGTAAAACTGCACAGAGAGAGGATGGAGGTGTAAATATATGTATGAAGAATGTGAAGAGTTTATACACATACACACTTGTATGTAAAGATACAAATATTTTTAAAAAGTCTGTATAAACAGTACTTTGCTGCTTGAAGATACAATAAAAAAAATTCCACATAACAGACATATAAATGAAAAACAGTTGAAAATTGTACTGTAATTTAGTTTTCTGTTGTGCAATCGTAAGTAATTTTACTTGTGAGTAGTCCACTGAAAGCTGGCTTATGCGGTTATTTCAATTAGCTGTCTTAAGTAATTGTAGAATGAAGTCATATTTCGACAGTCATAAACACTGCAGTTTGGCTCGCTGAAGGGTTTTGTTGTTCTATTAGATTTTCCCTTCATGAGTTCAATTTTAGTTATGCCATAAAGCAGTCAAGCTGCTTGTAGTACACTTTGGCATGGCTGTGCTGAAATGGTAATTGCCATAAACGAACTTTGTTTCGTTTCAGGGAGGGGGACAGAGGGAGGCTATTAAATATCAGTTGAAACCTGAGATTACATCAGTTAAATTATATGATCTAATATATGCTGTTTATAATCTGGGTCACAATTCAGTATCTTGGCAAAATATCAGCAAAAAAATATCAGCAAAAACAAGTCCAGAAAGAAACCTGTTTGGCCCTGTGGCTCCCACCTGTCTGATCCAGCCTACCAGAATGAAGTGGTCAGTGCTGTGACCCACTGTACAAGCTGGGCCCAAGCTCTTCTGGCTGCACTAAAACTGTTCTAATAGCTTTTTAAAAACCATTTTTTTAATGACAGTTCCTACAAAAGAATATGGGTTAATTATCTGGGGGCTGTGAGGGGGAAGACAACACACACATGCCTAGAAAATAACTTTCTGAAATGAGAGGCATTAAATTCAGGTAGTTGTGTCTTGTTAAATTTCTTGTCACAGTTTTAACCATCTTGAAAAACTACACTGGTTGCTTAATTTAAAATGTAGAGTAATTTTAAACAACACTATCTAATCTGCCTTGATTAGTTCCTTGATTTCTTTGGAAGTTTGTATGATAGTGAGTGATGCTTTGAAATGTGTGAAAAATGAATGATCTGTGGTAAAAGCAAGGATTAAAAAATAGGCGCAAACTCAACCCATTGCTTTTAGCAATGCCAAGTAGTGCATACATTTTCAATGTCTAGAAAAATGAAATCAAACTTGTTTCTCCCTTCACAAAATCCTTCAGAAAATGTAGATTTAATATATTTCACTGGTATTTTAGTTCTACGCTAGTCCAAAATCCTGTTGGGTATACATAAAGTGTGTTTCCTGTGTGGTGTGTAATCCTTTTAGCTTCAGTTTATGAGCTTTAAGGGAGGTCTACTTAATTGGACTGACTAGAGATCTTGCTTTGTATGCTTTTATCTAGGTGAAGATGCTATAAACAACCTTTTAGTGGTCTAGTGAAGAGTATTCTCAATGGTGTTTTCTGTCATGATGCTTAGATTGCTTCTCTGACACACTTATATAAGTGACTTGGAGTAGTCTTCACTGAGAATTGCACATACATCCTTATGGGTAACTGATTTTAAAAAAAGAGTAAATTTACTTTTATGTATACATATACTTGCATATTTTAAAGAGGAAAAAATAATTTTAAGTAGGAAATGAAGATGTATCATTATTTCTTGGAATGTCCACCTGTATTGCCTTATTATATAGGTACTTGAAATCAGTGAATTTTTACTTTGCAGGTGTGGTGCTTTCTGTTTTCAAATGAGTGTTTTTATGGGCATAGCAAGTAATACATAGCATTGCTTATGTTTCTTTGAGTCCAACTTTCAAATACCACCTGCACATGGTTTGATTACGTCAGATAATGTTACCGTCCGCCATACTACTTGGCATAACAGGCTTGGGTTCCAGGTGATCTGTCTGAGGATGGCTTCATTACCACAGCATATCCTGGAAATTTGCCTATTCAGGTCCTTATAATCAGAAATATACCTGGTATTCAGTGAAGTAGAAACTGTTTGTTCCCTCTTTCGTGGTATACTCCTACCTATTGCAAGACAAAGCATACAGCTGTTTCATATACAAACACTTGAGTCATGACAGGAAAAAAAAAATCTCTGATTAGGAAACTACAGTGTCTGTTTATTAAAATACTTGTCACAAATATGCAGCTTTTGGTTGCAATTGAAGCACTGATTTTTGACCATGGATATGTGAATTTGGCTTCAGATGCCAAACACCTCCATGTAGAAATCTGTGCACCTCTCCCAGGTCCCATGCGGAGTCTATCAGGAGTGTTGCCAGGATCTTTAATTTTGCATTGTTACTTCCCACATGAGTAAAACAGCTTGTGATTAAGTAAGGAGATGCTGTCAAGAGTACAGGGAGCTTCTCTTTTTATTTTGATTAAGGCAGAAGAGAGGTAATGTAGCTTAGGGACAGCTGCCAAGGAGAAACTGACCGCGAGGACTCCAGTTGCAGTCCACCAGGTCTTGATTCAGCACCCTCTGCTTACTGCTCTCTCAGTCCCGTTTATATTCTCACTCTTCCAACTCCTAACTTTCCGCTACTTTTATCTCACCGTACATGTTCTACTTTACTGTTTTGTCTCAAATTTAGATAGGCAAAGATGTTCCAGGTCAGCAGGCTGGGTCATAGCAGATCTCTGAGGTTCCCTATGAGATGCCCTGACAGGAGATCCTGGTGCAGTGCAGGATGGACAGGCAGGCTCAGGAGAAGCTGGGGAAGCATGTAAGGGAGAATCAGTCTTATTATCTCTGTGTATTGGCTGAGATTTAATTCATAGTTGACAATTGCGTGGAAGACATCTGGTTGAGAGAGCATGTTTCATTTAAAAGCTTTTTATAAATGAAATAATCTGACTTGGGATCTGCACTACAGTTCTGAAATAATATTTTTTTCTGTTAAGTTTTCAAATTGAGTTTAGAAGTTACAGATTGCAGGGTGGTTTGGAAAGCAAATGCTATGTACTATAAAGAACTTGAATTCTTTAAACCTTTTTTTCTGTAAATGGAACCTTAGTGTTGTCATGCTTAACAATGACTGTAGTACTTCACCTTTTACAAGGTGTTATGGCATGGCATAGGAAACAAACTGGTGCTTTACTAGGAAGGAGCCACCTATCCTTGAGCCGGGGCTTTCTGGCACCTGGCAGGAGTACCAGCAATCAGAATTATCACAAGTTTTGAGCAGGCAAGTTCACTGTAGGGTTACCAGGAATCATAATCTGCAGTCATAGTGTCCCTGAGGAATCTGTGTGTGTTTGAGAAGGGGTGGAACTGGTATAACCTGTGTATTTGTGGTGGCCTTCAGGGCACAAACTGAAGGAGGGAAGTGAATTTGCAAATCAGGGAGGGATCTGATTTGCAGATCAAGGCACTAGCTTCATAAAGGTCCATTTCAGTCTTGATTTTAATGGGGACAAATGTTTTCTTACAGGTCTTAGGTCCATTAGCTTCTTAGACATCACTGGTCTAAAACTAACGCATATTGGAGCAGTGTAATTGCCTAAGTAATGAGGACAAGGGAAGGGGGGGGCTGCTGATTCTGTCTACTGAACACATGCTTACAGGATATAGATCTTTAAGATACCACAAAGAAATGGGTATGTTAATGTGTTATGTTGATAACATCAGCTAAGTGGGGATCATAATGCAAAGGAAGCAAACCATAACCTCACCAGCTGTTTTAGCATGACCTCCTGGTCATGCTTCCATTATGTTAATCAACGACCATTAAGTGGATAATATCTGTCTTGATGTAGCTGCAAGACATTAGACCATTTAGCCAAATACGGTGTTTTATTGAACTGAATAATTACAGTCATATTATTAATATTGATATATTGTAGAAAATTGGCATTTAAAGACATTAAAGACATTGTTAATCTGTATAGATCAGGATTTATGAGCTGAAAAAAAGAAAAAATCTTTACATACACATAAAGTGTTATTTATGAATAGAAAATACACAGTGTTCAATTAAGCTGCAGTTATTTTTCATAGCAAGTCAATAGACTAACCAATTGTTCTTCAGTGCACCAGCATAACAAAATTGCTTCCTTGTGATTCACTGCACTGAATGTCAGGTATATGATTATGCCCATCTTATTTCCTGCCTATCTGCAAATGAGTGTGTAAGATCACCCATTCAAGTGCTTTTATCCGGTTATGCCACAAATTGTTGCATTTTCATCCCATTTTGACAGTTAATTTTGTCTTAGAATAGGATTTGCTTTGCTTTTTTTTTGAAGTCAGAAGTCTTGAATTCTGGAAACAAAGGCTGTCTTCTACCGAAATGCTAAGAAGTGGTATATGTCAAGTTTTACAGTGCACTGTTTCAGCTTGAAATGAGAGCTGCTATTGATCAATGGCTTTAAGTACTATTTGCCTTGCTTATATGACTGTTAGAAATGAATAATATTTCCAAGTGTCATTGTGAGACTCTGTATCTACAGATTTTCTGCTATGATGGGCAAAGGTAAGCCCTGCAGAGATGTCCTCAAGAGTGATTGGTAGTCAGTGACACAGGCAAATGAACTTAGAGGTCATGCTTGTTTGTCTCTTACAAATGAAAACTGACAGTAGCTTGAAAACCTGCAGCCAACACATAAAAGCAATAAATCTGTATTTACAAAGAATGAAAGTACATGGGGTTTATTCATAAGTTCATAATCTGTATAGCTGTGTGCCTGATAGCCTGGAACTGGCTGAGTGCCTAAATAAATGAGTGGGAAGGACAATTTACCTTCCTGTGGAATATTCCACAGAAGTGGAAACCTATCATTTTTCCAGTGTAAGGTGAAAGGCACCAGGTGATTTTGATTTATTTGGTTTCTTTTGTTGAGGAAAAGACTGTGCTGTTGAATTTTTTAAAAAGCAGTATTTTTCAACGACCTTGTTTATTTAATGGCTTTTCCTTTATTGAGCTAGTCTGCAAGTTGAAGGGCGAAATATAGTTAAATGTAGTGACATAATCTGTATACTTTTGCTCAAGCTGAAACAGATATGTTTTCCATTAACACTTTTATGACTGCTCTCAACCTGGAGACTTTTAATGTACCTTCTTCATTGGGTCACTGCAATGTGCCTGACAGTGCTGGGAAATCTTGTGGAGGGAAAGGGAGGTTATTCAAAAATAGTTACTGCACATTTTGCCCTGCAATATTTCCATGCAGCCCACTGCCACGAAGTCATTAAGTTTTATCTTGAATTGTCCTCAGACAACATCACTGTTTATTAATAAACAAGATAAATTTCAGAAGAGTCACATCCACATCAACAGCTGGATAGGGACAAGTAAATTAAAGATGTTGCAGTGGCTGAATTTGGATGTTGCACTTTGCTTTATGCTCCCACATCCATTCCTTGTGTTGGAAGCACCAAGACGGTCCTGACGTTCCTGAAGACCCTCTTTGGAAATGCTGCTTATACATTTGTGCCAGCAGGAACAAAACAGACCTGACTGGGTTTGTGAGTTTTTAGTTTGTTTGGGGTTTTTTTTGGCTATGTATGAACTAAGACATTTTGATTTGGCCAATCCCAAGAGATTTCCTGGAGTCTCTTCTCATTGGTTGTAGTCTCAGCAAACTACTGTTGAGGTCAATAAGGTTGTGTCACCTTACCGAGAATTGATTTTTGGGGGGATAATGTGCTCAAATCATTACCACTGGCACAAAGGTGTACTTATATGTGCCAACTATAATATCCTGAGTAAGTGTATGCTGTTCAAAGCAGAATGATTCATTCTAAATTAGATAAAAATTGGCATAGATCAGTAGCAAATTTAGTCTGCTGGACTGATGCAAAAATGCTTGGGTCATTGAATCTGATCTGGCCTCCAGGCTCAGTCACATTACCCTGCTCATTGCTTGGTTGGCTGTGTGGGACAAAGCATTGAACATCTGGCTTACAAAATGCTGTATATGAGGTAACGTTGACATTGACATTTTCTTTATTAGTTGCTGTTACCTTTGGAACCTTTTTCAGTGGACATACTGAAGTCAATGACTGATTGGTAGGTCATCTTTGAAAACTGAAATTACTAAGCTGATACTTCTCTCCTTGAACTAGCATTCAATTGATGAAGGAGTGAAGGAAAGGGAAATTATTTAGGGTGCAAGAGAGATCTTCTAGAAAGCATTACGGTCAGTTCTGCTACTTATAGTTTCTCAGTTTGTGACATTTGAGAAAGATACTGTGCTTCTCAATGAACTGGTAATTAAACATTGTGCAATTTTAAGACGGTATCTGTAAAAAGTATTTGTGTTAACTCGTAATTTGAGATGGGAAACGTTGCTATGAGAAATGACTGTTGGAATTTTTTGTTTGTTTAAGAAAAGCATGTACTTATTTTCTGACAAGTTAGAAAAAAAAATGATGTCAGAATAAGAGACAGATCCAAAAGCTAAGAATGTACCTACATATGTAAAAGGAATATGCCTAAAACTTGTTGCAAAACACACTGTATCACTCTGGAGGATACATCAGTTTTGCATAATTTTAGAGGCAGATAATAGAATGTTTTATTTTGCACTTGAAACAATTGTCTGGAATGCCATAAATCCCCATGTGTCCCATAACATTATATACACTTCACACCATCTGTACCTATGATGTGTCAATACATCAGTGTTGACACTGCAACTTGCTCTAGAATTTCTCCTGCTTTCAGGACTGACAACGAAGACACTCTGTCTCCTCTGGCAGGAAGAGGACTTTTACACGGGAAGAAGTTGTTATACTGATGTGATATTAATTATGCAGGAGAAACATGCAGTGCAGATTTATCATTCTGCTGTTTCTTGGTTTTTCTAACTGGTTGTCTTTGCTCTACCTGAAACCGAGAGAGACGAAAGTTTTGTTGGCTTTTGTCCATGGTGTCATCTCACTGCGCTCTGCCATACTCTTGTCCTAACTACTAGAAAAAGATATCTTCAGCAGCTTCTGATAATGGTGATCAATAAAATAATTTATTTTTCTGTAACCACAGTTGAAGTAGAGAAGAGAAAAAAATCCAAGCAAGATGCTACTAGGGTCTTCTTATATTCCTAAAAGCTGTTCAGCTGTATTATTCATGTTACATTATTATTTGCTGTTCAGTCCAGCCTCTCATACTAGTCTAAATCACATAAAAAAGGAAGATCACTTTCAGATGCTGGGAGATACTTAGAACATACCTGGACAGTCAGATCTCATTGGACCTGGTTTGAGCAGTGAGTTGGACAAGATGAGTCGCAGAAGTCCCTTGTAGCCTGGGCTTCTCTGTGATTCTGTGTGGCTCAGCATAAAAGATTAGAACTGCAAGCAGGTTGGATATTAGGTGCTTTAGGAATGTGAGGGTGATCAGGAGAGGTGTTCTGGGGCACAAGCTGTGATCTGGGGGATCTTAGGTGCTGGTGTGGAAATTCTACACAACTGTCAGTCTTTTAAGGAAACTTGTAGGCAGTAGATACTGCTGGAAAAAATTAACAGCAGACACTAATTGCTTACAGGGTACAAAGGTTACAAGACTTGTGCTTGTCAACCAGTACTTTTTTTTTTTTTTTAAGTGTTGATTGACTATATCTCAATTTTTGGGAGAAAGGGGTGACTTAGATTTTCAATATTGTTCAATCTGGATTTGAGGAAAGCCCTTCTAGAACCTGTGAAATGCAAAGACTCTTCTCCTCTGCAGCCAAGGCCTGTTGCTTGAACCAGAGTCTGTGAGTGTGTGTGTGCTGCCTGTCCTTTCTTAGTAGGTCAGAGGCAAATTCAAGTGCTGCAATGCAGTGGCTGCTGCTGAGGAATCCCCCCTGTTTCCACAGCTGAGCCAGGCTCTGGTGAGCTGGCACATTCCCTCAGGAGTGCTGGAACCTTCATGGGAAGAGTTGGTTGTTGCTGTGGTGGAGTTTGCAGACACTACCACCTTATGAATGATCCAGTACAATGGGCTGTTTAATATAAAAATGCATATTTTTTAGTTTCTCTTTGTAAAGAAGTTTTTCATTGTTTTTCCTTAGAGTAGCTATTTCCTTCTGCAGTGAGCAGAAAATTTCATGGCAGCTTTAGCTGGCATTTATTTTGAAGGACTTTTAAGTCCTTTAAGTTTGAAAATAATAGATTAGGACAAGTCTATTACTATTATTCAGTAATTTGGAATTAGTAATGGAAATTAAGTTTTTCTTTTGGATATAGAAAGATATACATATTAGTATGGCACTATATGCATATTAGTATGACACTCCGTTCATGAGCTGTATGCATATTATGTGCATATATTTACATTTCTGGCATAATATGTTCCAGTGGAGAAGACCAGAGCAACAGCAGTCAATGGACTATTATGTGAAAGCAGACAGGATTTACTCACCAAAGATGTAATAGGTTTTTACATTACTTCAGCGTTTTCAAGATGCAAGACATGTAATAATAACTTCAGATGCTATACATAGTTAAATTATTTAAATGTATTCCACCTTCCACGTTTCAAGGTCACAGTCAGATATTAGCTATTCCTTTTCTTTTGTTACCATGTAAGTAGCGTTGACCAATTATAAAGGAAAACTTTTGTTAAAACAAATGAATACATAATCAGCTGAGTTTAAGAAACAGTAGTGTAAAATAATTAGTAAAGTAAAGCAGAGCCTGAAGAGAAGTCTTTTTGTTTGTTCATTTGTTTCCAGATGGTTAAAGGTGTATTAAATGCATTATTTGTGCCATATCCTTATGACATAGTAATTTTGAAATTATTTTTCTATATCTCATTTGAAAGAGTGATGCATTAAAAAAAAAAATATATTCAAGTGGAACCAAATGTCACCTTGACTAAGGCTGCTCAATGCGGCATATAGATGAAATGCTCATCTTATTCTGACTAGCAACCTCTTTTTTTTTTTTTTTTTCTTTTGGTCTGGAAAGGGGACAAAACTCACACTGTCTCATGACTGCAATGCTGAAAAGAGCAAAGTTGCAAAACTCTGCAGGATCCTTCATTTTCTTAGCTAGGTATGTTTGTTGAGGTCATTTATTTCTGGATAGATCTATATTACTCTTTGACAAACAAGTTTGATATAATCTTTTCTAAAAATCCATTCACCCTTGTAAATGAAGAAGTCTACTTTTTGCTGTGCTAATATGTCTTCAGATTTGGTAACTTTGAACTTTAGTAGAACCTCTTACAGTATATAGTATTTTGAGACATATTGATAGAAATTAGCAATTATTATTAAATAATGATAGTGGCTAGAGATGTACAGTTATATATTAATCAGGGTTCATTGCTTATGTACTAATAAGATATGACTAATACACTGAGGTGTTTTCCAGAAGGTGTGGAAAGGTGTGTGCTTTGATTATTGATAGTCAAAGATGTGTGTTTGTGTGTTGGTTCCCAAGGCAATGTGGATGTTAATCACAGACTCTCATAAGATGCCTTACCGGAGATGATTGGAAGTGTGGTGTTTAGAGAGAAAATAGGTGAAGATCAACCACTCTGGGCAGTTCTGGTTACAGGCAATGCAAAGGAAGGCTGCAGACTTTCATCTCCTTGTTAGTTTTAATGGCTCTATTAAAACGGCTCTTTTAAATAATGGGCTGCACCCTCCCCATCCAAAACCCATGAAAATGTGTTTCTCCATAAGAAATGCATGTTTATATTCCAAGCCATGGAGAACTAGTGCTTCTTATATGCCCACAGTTTCTGCTTTAATTTTTGGACAGCTAGATGGTGCTGCTTCAATATTTGGTGTATAATGACTTTTAAATTTTATTATAATGTCAAGTCAGAGATCCAGATTTGGATGTATCAGAGAGAATGCAAATTTGCTGCATGTCCAAGGAGACTTACAATGCAAGGTAAAGGGTACATCTTTCCTGCACTCAACCTGCTGTTTTCTTCTGGCGAAGTTGATAAAAACCACAGCTGTAATATTAAAATGAACTAAATGGAAACTAGTAGAGTTTTTCCTGTAGTACTCAGTGCTGTACTTGCTTGTATGAAAGTGGTGATGGCAGAGATACTGAGAGAAGTGTCGGATAAACTGAGGCAGAATGGGAAGCAATGAGAAGGCAAAGCTGCTGAAATATCAGCAAAAGGGAGGTTATATGTAGGATATAATAGCAGTCAGTGAAGTAGCTTTTGGTCGGGTTCCTCCAAGGTGGAAACAAGGTCTGGAGAAAGTCAAGAGATACTTCTTTAACGATGTAACTGATTGGTTAAACTGCTGGTATGAGGGCAGATGGGAAGGGAGGTTTTATTTTTGAGCAATAAGTGAAAAATTATAACTGGAGTGAATGTGAATCATGAAGGGCTGTGCAACTGAAGTCAGGGAGCTTGTGTGTTGGAGTACAGCTGTGAACAGCTGCCAAGTACTTGGAGTTGTAGACTAGGAAAATAAAAATTAGTGAGAACGTATATAAGTGAGACACTGCGAAGCCTGGATTATGACAGAACCTTTAGCACAAGACTAAGGGCATTTTCACCTTTTCTTGAAAATCGTGAATTTAAATTAATATTTCTCTTGAGGGAACAACAAATGCTTTATCCATGCACTTTATTAAAAAGTGGTCTACAGCTTCCTGAAACTAATACAAACTTATTTTGTACAGAAGATCTTGAAGCACAAATATGATAGGTAGTGCCATTGAAGAGAAGAAGGTGTCCTAGGCTTTGAGGTTATATCAAAAGAAGGTTATATCAAAAGATGGAGAACTGCCTTGTGAAATAGGAAAATGATATTTCAAGATGCATTTTCAGGACTGGAATGTTTTCGAGGAACTTGGTTTTGTTTGTGTGCAAGAGTTTGCTTTCCTATACACTTGTCACAGCTTCTCACATCAAGCTATGCCTCAACCATCTTAGTGTTTATTTTTCTTCCAATGGCAGATGGCTGATAGATAAAAAAATATACTGTCATTACCACTGTCATCCCATGAAGAATATCAGGTAATGAATTCTTTCTCTTTTTGAGAAATGGAGAATATGTGAAAATGGCAGCCTTTTAGTACTCTACTTTTGCTATAGCATTCCTATCTACAAGGCAAGGTATTTATATCTGTAACATTTCTACCTACTGCTTAGCTGTAAAAATGCTAGTGAAGATTAATACAATTATATGCCATAGCTTTATTTAAACTGCTGTAATTTATGGAAGACATTACTGAGTTATACAAATTTGCTGTAGTAATATTCAAGCAGATTTTTTTATTATATTTCTGCATTAGAATTCTGATACTTTACAAATTCTGTTATATGAATAAATTTAAGACTTCCTTTTGTATGTGTGTATATATATGTTCAGGCAGGTACAAGCATATATATAAAATTTTCACTAGCATATTTGTAAAATAATAGATAAAGACTAATACATTTAAAGCAGAGCAGCAGCGGGGCAGAATAGTTGGTGTTGTAAACTGTCACACCTTCAATGGATTTGACTAAATTTATACTGTCTGGATCATATAGAACTCATTGAATCTTCTTCCTGCATGGGCAAGTATTGACATGTAAGTACCTCTGATGGTAATTTAAGGCTTGCTAATGCATTGCTGAGAGCTCCTTGGACTTTTAAAGGTGCTTGTATAGCTATGAGAGAGAAGAGAATCTTTATCACATTTCTGATAAACAGAAAATATCAAGAAACACTACATTTTCATTAAAGACTGTCCTGTTAATTAGATAGTATACTCTAAATCTGGACTTAAAAAGACCATACTAAATGATTTGAAGTTTGTTAATAATTTCTAGCTTTTGCACTGATTCCTGGTCTTGATTCATTGAATTCAGCTTGTTGGAAATTATTTCTACAGTAAGTATGTTTCCACCATACATTTTGATAATTAGGAGTTTAAAAGTTTTATTTCACATATTAGAATTACAAGGAGAGAAATTAAGATGTAAAATAAGTCAATATTGACTGTATTAAATATGAAAAATGTGACATTTACTGGGTTCTAATTTAAATGTCAAAACAAAGGAGATATAAAAAGGGGCAAAAGCTTGTGATATCCTTAAAATGATCATCTTAACATGTATAGATGGAAATCTAGTATTGTTTCATGAGTTTCAGTAGGAATAGAAATCTCTAAGTAACGTGCTCCTTAGTATTTTGTTTTAAAATGCGAAACTTTTTGAATTGGTGGCACTTCCAAAAATAGAATACAAAGAAAACTTTCCCTTTAAAATAATAGTAATTGCCCTGTTAATTTGTTTGGTCAGAAGTGGATGTTTGGGTAGTAAATAGCTTATGATGATTGCTTGCTGCTATAATATTACAGTCTACTTAAAATATTATTTGTATTCTACTTAAAACATCAGTGTACTTAAAATGCACCATGTTTCTCAAAGTCACTCTTCTTGAAATCCAAGATGTGTCAATATGATTCTATTAGGAACTATAGACAGCTTGTGAAGAAAGACCCAGCTATATCCAACCTTTTCTTCCATGAGAAATATGAATGTTTGATTGTCCATGCAGTTCAACTTACTTTATCCAGAATTGTTTCCTTATTTAAAACTAGCCCACCAAACTCTGACATTTAACCCTTTGAGAAAAATGTGTCAGTGTGGAAGACGTGAGAGGGAAGGCTCACTCCACCTCGTGTTGTGTGGCTCTAAGAAGTCTGCAGAGTAGACTCAGTTGTGGAACAGGTCTTAATTCTCTGGTATTGAAAGCTAATTCTGGGAGTCAACGTTAGTGAAATATTCTTCATGCACCACTCCACACATAATCTGTATAGCACTGGAGAGCTTTTAAGACATTACTCTTTTTAATATACCCAACACTTGGGTTGGTTATATTGTTTTAAGAATTTTTTTCCTCCACTTCTCTCTTTAGTGAGGAACCTGAACATGTTCATGTAATCCATGTGCGGAAACCTCTGTAAGTGTTCAGACATATGAGGGATCTGGCAATAGCAGCTTGTTATTAATTCGTGTTAGGTAGTTCTGTAAGTCTGGACTTCCAGCCCCCATAGGCCTCCCAGAGCTCTTGCCAAATGCTGAGTTGGGAAACTCCAAGGATGCAGCACAATAACAAAAACCTATAACAAATAATGGGAAGGGAATGAGAACTAATACCTTGAAGTGCTTAGAAAACCTGATTTGTTAGGGAGATATTTTTTTCTCCTTGCTTGATGGGAGGGAATGCAGTTTAGGTGTAGTGCAGCACTGCATTGCAAAAATGTTACAGTAGAAAACTTGTAGCTGTGTGGATGGGTTTATGGTGGGATAGGTTAGGTGGTAAGAGCCCAAATTTGGGTACTTGGAAACTGAGACTTCTAAGGAGCTTTGTGACATGAAAGTTCAGACTTTTCTGAATATTTTGCTTTTATGATTTTCTGTTGACTTAAACCTAAGTACATAGAAGTGGGATTGAACTTAGAAATGTCCAAGAATTATGGGCATTCTGTTTGAATGACTTACAGAAGTTTTTTTGTCACATAGCTTTAAAGTTCTTTTATGTCTTTTTTTTTTTTGTTATGCAGCTGTGAGATGATCATGATTTTATTCCAAACACTTAATTACTAGTTTGCAGTATGTATATTGATGTGCACATTTGACATGAGGCTGTGTAACCATGTAACTGTTGTCACAAGGAGAATGCTTCACAATATTAATGGCAGATTGCCATGATGCTGAGCATCTAAGGAGCAGTCCTCAACCAAACTTCCTTCTTGATGTCTGGGCACTTTTCACTCTTGATTTCCATGTTTCTTTCCCTGTCTGAGCTTCCAGAGGAGCAGTGCAGCAAGATTCCTCTTCTTCTCACTTTAAGTAACTTTTTTATGGAGAGATTAACTAAAATCTTATGTGTGCTTGATTCAAAGGAAATATACTTGAATGTCATGAACACTATGTAACACTTTCAAATTGAAGGAAAAATTGATATGAAAAGTACTAGTTTCCTAGTATTGGAAGAGAGCAAGGTCTGTTTTGATGGATGTCATGCTTGCCAAAAGAAAAGATGTTCAACCTGAGAATTGATAATATTGCACAGTACGATATATGAAATAGTATGTTTACGTAAAGCTGTTTATTTAATCTTTAAGCTTATCTTGTGTTTGGCATCTTTTCAGATGTGTTAGTGAAACTGCGTCTGATCAAAGAAAAAGGACACATTGCCTAATAAAATCATTGCTGCTCATTAATATTTTGATTAATGACTGCTTCAAAATGTGGTTTTTAGTATTTTGGTGTTAAGTAGAGTTAGAAGAAGGTTTCTGACCAGAGGAATATCTTATGACTTTACATCTATACATGTGTGAAGGGAATGAACCCCAAACACGGGAGGAGAAGTTTAAGGTAAAATGCAAAGAGTGCAAATGGCTCTAAATTGTCTGGGAATACATGTGGGTTGGAGGATAAAGGTTAATGAGAAGAGGAAAGTTAATCAGCATCCCTCAACAATTTGTCTCATTATCTCAGATAATACCAAGAGATAACAGTAAAACTTTAGATGATGTATAGGTCTTATTTTTATTATTTTTAATGATAAATGGTCTTTTTTCAGTGTCCCATCTGTTAGATGGCACCATTAGGTTCTCTCCAGCACAAAATTAGTTATGTTTTCATTTGTTCCCTAGTGAAAGCTCACATTACTATAAATCTCTCAAACATTGCATGACTACCAGTTCACCAAGATTTGGCTTAGGTTTCTATCCAGAACTGACACTCATTTTAAACTGTTTTAACTCACCATTGCATCTGGAAATATGTTTATTGTTGTCTCTATTTGACTGGGGCTGACAAGGTCTAGAAAGTCTATTTTTTTATCATATATAACAAAAAATATTTTCAATCCTTCACTATCTGTTATATGGACATACAATCTAGAAATTCAGTTTTCTTTCCTAGAATAAATAGTCTGCAAATCCTTAAAGTATGTCCTATAGTGTTGAGTTAACCTGTCCCTGACACTTAAATTTAGTCTTTTTCACTCCTTCCCTGTACATAATTTAGTAAAATGAAACTAAAATGGCTTGTTGGAAAAATATATCACTAAGCTCTGTTAAATGTAACTGTTCAGCTGCTCAGAGATGTCAAACACACACTACATGAGCAGCTTCTTAACTGCATCACAGGACAATACAAAAATTCTTTGCCACTCCATACTAAAGCTACATATTTAGATGAAATGCAGGGTGTTTTTCAGTGAAGTTTCTCTGTAGCAATTGTGCGTTATTGCTAGGATGTTGCTTTATGTTATTTTCCCATGTCTTTATTTACTAGGAGCATAAAATCACTTCCCTCTTTTAAATGAGCACTAGAGCTGAGAACTTGAAACTCAGTTTAATATGAAATATTAGTTTATGTTCTGCTAAGAAATAGTAGGATATGTTTTGGAACAGACCTAGTGATTTTTTTAATACTAGTGACCTTGTTCAATAAATATTCATCTATCAGTAGAAAAAAAAAAAAGAGAAATTGAAATAAGCTTGATAATCATAACAAACTGGGGCAAGAAAGCAATAATAATCTGAAGGAAGTTCCCATTAAAGAGAGTCTCATGGAGAAATTTTCTTGCAGGAGCAAATATAGCAGCAGGCACAATACTCCTGAACTGCTGTTGGTCTGTAATACTGGATATTTTAGAACTGAGCAGAATCAGGCAAAAGAAGCTCTTCACAGCTAAGTAACTACTGGAACATAAACTTGTGGAACTGTCACTCTAAACTCTAGCAAGTGCTTATTAAAGATTTTGACTTGGTACTGTAAGATCCAACATGTTGTCTGTATGACAGGTGTAGCATTAACTGTCCCAAAGGCTACAAAAGGCATGTGCTGTCAAAGTGACTGTGCTTGAATATATTAGATGAACATGACATTCTTTAGAATTCCTAATGTCTGTTTATCTCAAATGCCTAAAAAAATATTTAAATTAATTTTTCTAAAGGCTAAAGGGAAATACTTTGATACAAGTAATATAAAACTTTGTTCAGAATCAAAATCAAAATGACAAATTTTATTGTCACAGGATGCCATTTTTTATCTAAAAAAAAAAAAAACCAAAAAAAAAACCAAACAAGAAATGCCAACTACTCTTCTAAGAACGGGCTTTAAAATTGTATGGCTGAGTATTCATATGCTGAAAGAAGTAAACCCTCTCTTTGATTTGCTGAAAATTTATATTGAGGTCCTGCTGTTCTGTGGTGCCACTGAGCTCCTACAGCATTCGTCCTCAGCTTGTCAAAATTTTGTTAATTTGCCAAAGGAAAAAGCCCCTAGTGTCAGCTGGAGACTTCCTCTTCTTGTGGGAGATGAGTTTGCTTTGGGAAGATTCAAATGGAAAGAGAATGGCAAGTTTTAGTCAGAAATGAAGTCCCAGTCTAATGACCAATATTTGCAAAATGTTCTTTCTTTTCCTCTTAATTAGCAATTGTAGAGTCAGCACTGCAGAAAGCATCTGGGCAACTTTTGAGTTTTTCTGATGTCTGGGTCATATGCAGTATATGCTTCCTTCTTAAATTCCTTAAACCAGTTCTTTCAGTAAATGAAGGAGACAACAAAATCCACTCTAAAGCTTCTCCATCAGAAGATGCTTCATGATTAATGTCAGGAAAAATTTGTATTTTACTGGGGAGATTCTCTCATCTTCTCCTTTTAATAACTTAACACCCTTCTTTTCCTGCTCTTGGGTGCTTAAGTAGGTGTCAACAGCACTCAAATTTAATAGCAAGTCAGCTGATATTTTGTATTTAACAACTTCTGACGCTGACCTGCTGCTAAAAGACATTTTAATTAGGTGCTAAAAGATGTGCAATCTTACTATTGTCACACTTTTCTAATATCCTTCCCCTCTAACCAAAGAAAACTCCAACCCCACAGCCCCTTTCCATCTGGGGAACCCCCATGGGGATCAGTATTTTGAGAGAAACTTTCTTGAAGCATCTGTCATAGAGTGTTATGTCCACAGATGCTGGGGTAGATTGTCATTGTAGTGATGTGTCTCTGTCAAAGAAACCAGACCTTTGATTTTAGACATCTTATTAGGTCTTTTCATTCTCTTTTCCTGGTGACTTCTTACAACTATGCTCTGCTTTCTTTCTCTGATTTCTGTTGGGCTTCATTATATTTGGAACTGGAATTCCTTTTATGTAGGCTTTTAAAGCATTTCCAGCCTCAGAAACATAGAAGCAAATAAAAAGTGTGATGCTATTTTTTTCCCCCCATCAAGGTGTATTAAAGTTCCTCAGGCCTCAGGCCTTACATCAGCAGCTATGATGTGAAGAGGCTATTTTACTCTTAATATTGTGTCAGAAGCCACTCCAGGGTAGCTGTGGTACCGCTACATCACTAAAAGTTTTTTCATGAGATGGATCTGGAAGCTGCTGTAAGGCTTTTAGTCAATAATGGGAACTCTGTCACCCAGTAGTTACTTGCAGGTACTACTACTAGTTAGTCTCGTGTTATTAATTTAATTTGAATAATTTATTTTTTAATTTACTTTTTAATTCATCTATTTGAAAAAAAGCAACATAAGCAAAAGTTAGTTTTTAGAATTTCCTTTTAATTCTTTGTAGAACACAACGTTTCAAACTCTCAGACATGCTTATTCTTTGGGAATAGATCTTTCAAGCACTATGAGCTGTGTAGAAAATATAAATTTTGGCAGCAACAGTTGGGGAACATAAAAAAACCTCTGTAACTGATCCAGTGGCATTTTCAAAGTGATCTTTGATTAAGAAGTTAATAGGATTTATGAACTGTACTGCTTTAAATTCTCGTAACAATTCCCATCATAATTACGACAAATATATCACAAAAGGTTTGGGGGTTAATTTAGTTTGTGTGAGTATCCAAAAGTTTACAAGCTTATGCAGGGCATATACACATGTTTTGAAATGGCAGATTTGGACTTAAAATGTTAAGAAATGTTTCTGTAGAGGCTTCTGGCACTTCTAGTTTGGGTCAATATTTCTGTCATGCCCCAACTGTATCCCTCCTGCTTCTGCTTGGGGTGCAAAGTACAAAGAAGGATATGTTTAGACAAAAACCAAAACAGAAAACCAAAACCTGCACCACAACCTAACAAAATAAATCTATTCAAAATACCTGAAAAAAATTCTTCAGAATCCTAAATAAAAGTAATTCAAGTTTGTCTGGAAAAGGAACTTGTACACTGTCATGCACAACAGCTCTCCTTTACTCTCATGTATAATGCAGCATTTGTGCATAGGTAGGTATAAAATACACTGCAGTTGAATTTTACAGCTTTCCATGTCAAGTGCTTTAACAATGTGGAGTGGTTTATATTCTTGTGTGATTTGTCTCCCATGCAACCATAGTCCCAAGTGGGTGTAAGATAAGGTTCCAGGCAAATCATTTACATTCTGGCTTCTTGATGGAAGTATGCAATCACTGGCTAACAGCTTGTGGTACAGAAGTCCTGCCTTCTCTGAAACATCGGGCTGCAGAACTTTATAAAATGCAAACAGATGAAGTAGACACTGTGAATTGATTGGCTTTCGTGTGCTCTGGGGAGGGAGGGATTGCTTACCGATGAGGAAAAAGTTAACTTTTATTCAGAGAAGATTCCGTGTATTGCTCAGTGGCTTGTTGTACCGTGAGATAAGTGAGTGGTTTGAACTGGGAACAGTAGGTCAAGGCAGTCAGCCAGGGCTCGAATAAATAGCTTTTGTAAATGGTGCTGAAAAAATGTCTTGGAGTCTATGTAAATCATTCCTTTCATACCCAGACTACCAGGAAACTAAGCTTTTACATTCTTACATGTGTTTTAAAGCCATAAAAGCTAATAGTATAAAAAATGAAGAATAAAAATTCATGCTTCCCTTGGTCATGATGTATGCACTTCTTAAGAAAAATTAGGCTGTCTTTATGTGCTTTTTCTGTTATAGAATATCATATCGTAGAACAGCTTGTATTGGAAGGGACCTTAAAGATCATCTATTTTCATTCCCCTGTCATGGGCAGCGACACATTCTACTAGATCAGGTTGCTCCAAGCTCTGTCCAACCTGGGCTTGAACACTTACAGAGAGTGTTTTCTCCATAAGCTACTTGCAATACAGATGATTCAGTGCTCAGAGCTTCAATTCAGTCTGTAAGGAGATACTTCAGAAAGCTTATGTAATACATTGGTAACTTCAATCTATTGATCACATTTTGGGATATTGTACCTTAAAAAAGGGTAGTTGTTTTTCTTTTGGTTATTATGTGATGTTCAAATATGGGAGGAGCTTCATTTAAGGACTTCTGAAGAAAACAGTGCTTGTGGGAATACAGGTGAAGGGTGCTGCTCAGAAGATGGCTGAAAGATGTTAGAGCTCAGGGAAAGGACATGGAGATGACAGGTAAAATTCCACTGTCTTTTGAAACTGTAAAGTGAATTACAAATTCTGGAGACTGTGTAGAAATTAACTGGAAATGAACACCAAAGGAGCAAACTTACATTATTTAGTTTTCAATGCAAACCACTAAAGGATCACTCATTCCCAAATGAATATCTCTTCTGCAAAAACCATTTTCTCTAACATTTATATCTTGCTCAAGGCTGATCAGGGGAGGTTTATAAGTTGTTGAAATCACTTTATAGCCTATTTAGAACTCATTTCACAGCAGTTTAAGGGGTTACAATGAAGCTAATAGCCCTCTGCATTTCTAAAGTGTTTGTGGTTTAAAAAATCATATAACATTTATAGCACTTTAGAGTTATTTCCAAAAGTAACATGGTAAATCTAATCATTGTAATCAGTACATGGTAAAAATCCCAGTGCTGTGAAGGCCTATTTTCAAGTATCTTTCATCATGCTGTCCAATGTTTCATACATTTGGAAGGGTGATTCTTGCAAAATAAACCACATGAGAAATACAGCAGACCAACATGTTTATCAGACCTAAAATCCTAATCGGGGAGAAGGAACTTTACCGATTTGTGACCAAAGCCCTTCTCTTTCGTGAAGCTGATAAATTGGAAGAGGTTATAGATAATTCTATCTCAGAAGAGCAATTAATGTGAAGAGACTGCTCTTTGCTCTTTACCCATGTTTAATATAACTTGCTGTAGTTTCTGTATTGAACTGTCAGAAGCATTTAGAAATGAGACGTGCTGAACACTACAGTAATCAAGTCACTTATAAAACAACTACACAGTAGGGGGAGATGGAAATCAAGTTGGCTTAGATTTTTCTTCACATAATCTATTTGCAAATCCCCATTGGTAAAACTGAGAGGAAAATCTCATTTACCGATGTAAAACATTTTTATTGAAGAAGCAGCAGTTGCATCCATGATGATGTTATTTATGTACTATCAAGTATTAATCATTCAGTTGTCAAGGACATGATCACTGCATATAAGTGATGACTTCAATAACAGGCATATTAGTGAACCAGTCCTCTCCTCTTTTTGTATTGTGCAGCAGTAAACCAAGTCCAGGAACCTGTAGGTTTAGTGATGCTTCAGAAAATCCCTTTGGGATTTGTGGATTGGGCTAATCAGTTTTAACCTTGATTGACATCAGTGCTTAAAAACCATTCCTAGTTCAGATTTTTTGATATCTGGCTGGTTGCCACAGATTCCCAATTCAAGACCTCAGATACCTTAAATTCTTGATAACGGAACTGTGTCTGTGACATTTTCCTTAATTACCAAGTCAGTAAATGCAGTCAATATTTTACCTAATCACCATGTGCTATGGGGAGGTAAAGGGTAGAGACAGACACCGTTTCAATAAAAAGATCCAATGACATAATGCCAGACAGATTGTCTGCTGTGCCTCTTCTGTCACCTTGAAAATTTAAGAACTGCTAATTCCTGGATTGTGATTATTGTTGATTCACTTTTTCCTATCATGTATTTGTGTATGCGTCCTCATCTTGAGGACAGGAATTAGCAGTAGTTTGTAAAGTGTTTCTAATTCTACATTACAATCTTTTAGGCTTATATCTATCAAAGGCTGTGAATTTTCATCATTTTCAGAGTTGCTTATTCATTAATTCTCAAGGACTACTTTGGAACTACACTGTAGGAACCTTTAGCACATCAAGAATATAAATCAAAAGGGGTAGTTACTGGCCACTGAGTCAAGGTGTCTAACATAAATATTGGCCTGATAATTTAGTATAATTCATGTTTGTACTCACATTTCTTATTTTTAGCAGTTGATGTGAGAAGTGGGATAAGTTTGTGACCTTAGTGATTTGTTTATAATCTTAAGTGACAGTGGGCCTAGTAGGTAGTGCTGGGTTTTATTGAATAAATAGATTGAATAATAATGGGATGATAAATACTATGATTCTCCATGTCTGCAGTTTTTCCACTCTGCTATAAAAGCTATTAAGATTTCTAATCAGATGCATGTCATAAATTATAAACTGTACATCCTAACATCATTGAGACTGAGAGTACCCAAAACACCTTTTGTCATCAGCATGACATCAGAGTTACTTCCCATTTCAGTGGGTCCCCTCTTGTTAACTGTATCATGCTGTTACTAAATAAGCATGAATTATTCCACCTAGACGAAGACATATGTTAATTCACTGGTTGCAGTTTATTAGACTAATACATCTAAACTGCTTTGAGCAATAAATTCCAAGATTAAGGCTTTTGATGTTTAGGGATATCATTGGGCATTGTGTGCTGGAGGTAGACTCGTAAATACTCTTTGCTAAGGGAATATATTTAAAGGAAAATCTGGATTAATTAATTACAGTCATAAAACTAACTAATGTCAAAGGTGTACCAGTGCTGTTGATTCAGAGTGTTATCAAGTGTGTGTGATTAGAGAACCCTGTTTCAAATAAAGACACCGACTTTCCTTTGAAATTGCAACCATGCCATGGCCTAAATTTTTCAGACTTATATCTTTGTGAACTAAACTTCATTACAGAGGTATTTAAGTATTAAGAAGAAGCAAGGGATCAGTGAAGCAGCTGGGTGATACTTAGCATGAGAATTCACTTGCTGAAGGCGTGACAAATCCCTCAATTACCTATGTTTGGGAAAGGAAATATTCTGTGTAGCTTTTTGTATTTTAAAGAGTGAAGGGAAGTTTAACATGACCCAGGCTGCTGTGTCTCAGGATCTGTCTGCCAGGTGAGGTACTGTTCTTGATTTTGTTTTCTAATTTACCACTAAGATTGCCATTTTTAGTAAAACTAAGAAAAGTGAGCGGGATAGCTTCAGACAGCCCTTCCTGCAGTATTTCATAAACCCTGCCAGCTGCTAACTTTGCAAATATGGAATGAAGATTACAGCAAAGGAATAGCATGAGTTAGGCTGGATTTGGTGCAGCCCAGAGAAGCTCTGATGAGCTATTACAAAACAACAAGAACAACTTTCTGGCAACAACTTGCCTTTTCAAAGGAACAACCTGAAGGAAGACTGTGATCCATGCAACTATTTAACGGACTGTCATCTATAATGTGAACTCTAAGTTCTGTGTTGGAAAACTGAATACGAGGACTATTCTTATACTAGAAAGTACAGTTTTCTGTACAAATAAGTGGTTTTATTAATTGTATTTGTTAACTTCCTTTTTATAACTTTCTGCTAAGGAGCCTTGCTTAAGCTATATGTTGTAGTGCTGCTCTGGAGTTAGGGGAAAAAAAAGCTTTGCCTTTATCTTGTGAAGCAGCAGGCTGATCCATGGCTTAATGATCCAGCAGAACAGAGAAGTTAGTAAGGGCAATGGCAGCCAGTGGCTCTGGAGAAATTTGTGACTCACAACTCAGTCAAAGTGCACTCTGAAGCAGAATCTCTGGTGACATTTAAATTATGCTGCACTCACTCCCTTACTTCTGGGCTGAGAGTGCTCAGGGCAGTGCCCCTGCCCCCTCATGCCCTATTCGTACTGCTCTGGTAGGGTGGCAGCACAGAACTGACTTTTTTCTTCTTTTGACTTTTTTTTTTTTTTTTTAAAGCTTTTGATTTGCCACCCTCTGTGTTTTGAAAGTGCTCTGACTCCTGTGGGATATGTAGAATGACATTTAATGTCTATGCTTCTGAGTTCTAATGTGTGAACAATGCAGCTATATGGAGATGTTCCAAAATGGATTTAGCCTTCCTCCTCTTTTTTTTTTTTTTTTTTTTTTTTTTTGTTTCAGAGATCTAATGTGTTTCGTTTTCTGACCTCTCTGACTCCCTGAAGTTGGAAAATGTCTGGAATCAGATGCAAACCAATGAGCATTAGCAAGTGTCTGGCTCTGAAAACTCCACTATCTACTGAGGCAGGAAAAGCTCCAGCTCTGCTGTATTAACTGTTATACACGAATAGTCCCATCATAGTGCGGTTAGGAATTGTGACATATACACAAAAACTGTTACAGCCTATCATTCATTTTCCAGTAGAATAAGTCATAAACATTCATCAAAATTTAGCTCTGCCAAGTGGCAAATGTCCCATCCTGATACGGTGAAAAGCCCAAGATTTTTCGTTTTCCATTGTAAACATTTTATTATGACACTTTCTGGTTAGAATTGCATAAATCTCTGGACAGTGAATTCATTGCATATATTTCTTGCTGAGATTCTAGCTGCAAGTAAGCATCCACTGATACTCTCTATATGTAATTTACTCAGGGAAGGTAGCAGAACAACAATAACACCTCAGAAATATTGGATCCAAAATTATACTAAGTATTTTTGAGGTGAAAGAGAGCATGACACAAAAGGAGCAAATAAAGTCTTATTTGCTGTGTGTTTGCATAATGTTTTGAATGTTTTATTGAATATATCTTCCTTGTGAATTATGCATGCCCTCCAGTACCTTTAGGAAGATGTAAAACTCTATATATGATGAATGGAATCTGTGATCTCCTGATGGTTTCTAAGATACTGCTTTAAATAAAAAACTGACTGATTTTATATCTACCAAGGGTTATTTTATTCCCTTTCAACATGGGTAAGCAAGAATATTTTGGTGTGGGGAAGATTTCTGAATGTGTTCTCTCACTGGAGCTTGCGCAGGTCATTGCAGGGAGTTACTGTGTATTGGTGCATTGAAATTGGGGTTCTGTAGGCTAAAACATTATCTTCCCAGTAGGCTGAAGCTGAAAGCAAAGTGTGTCCTAATTCCTTTAATAATTCCAGTGAGGTCTGGTAACCTTTTAAACCTTTACATGTCCAACACCTGACTGGTGTTGGGTTCAAACCATGAATCATTCTGATGGACCAATTAGACTTGTCCTCTTAAGACAAGCAAAAGTGTGAGTGAGTAGCCAAGGCTGATGTGGAGGTGGCTTTTCAAATGTGGTGGTCTCACTCTTGTGCTCACTGTTTTTTTGATCACACCTTCTTACCGCTTTTCAATGTTAGGTCTGAGTTTAAGACAGAAGTATCAACAGCTTATATTTTCCTCTTTTTACTTGCCAGCAAATGTTTCAGTTTTTAAATGTAGTCTTAACTGCAGCTTCTTAGTAAGATCTGCGTCCACTCAGTGAACCTTTACAAGATACTTCAAAGTACCCAATATTCTCTTTCGGATTATATGTCAAGAAAAAATATCTTATGAATGCATTTTTTGCCTTGTTATTTATGTGAATTGTAGATACTTAAATGAAATGCTTGTGCAAAATTAGGTCAATGAATCTCTGAAAGTTAAATGTGTTCTGTGGAATGGAAATTAAGAGTACAATGAGAAATAACATGAACTAAAGTACATTGAAATACAGAATTCAGGAAATGAACAGTTGGAATTCCAGCGCTCACTGCTGCTATCAGAACATGAAACTGAAGCAATATTTATTATTAATGACTTAATGAGTAAATGTGCCTAGTCTTTCTATTGGCAGCATGCTTCTGTCAACTAATTCACCTTGCAAAGAAAAAAATCTATACTTTTTAGTATGGATTTCATGTGTTATAACAGGTTCTAATTCCTGACTTCTCCAGAGATAATAATTGTTCTGTTCTATAGAAAAGCTCTTTTTTTGGGATAAAAAGACCAGCTTTTGAACCTGGGCCTTGTTAATATATGGTTAAAAGTAGAACCTACTGCAACCTTCTGTATCTCTGAATCTGTGATACTGGGTAGGCTTTTAGAAAATATGAAATCCTTTTACTGAATGTGTTCTCCCAGTGAAAAGCATCTAATATATGCTGCTTGACCAAAAATTTCTAATTGATAATCTTGCAAGAAAATTGTTAGCAGGATTAATTTATCGCAGTTGGCAAAATAAAAAGCAATCAATAACAAAAGGCAAAATAAATGACTAGTAATAACTGTATCTGATTGCTTAAATGAAGCATTCCATATGCGTTATTATGCATAACAGCATGTGAAATGCACTTCACATATATGACATTGGTGCTAGTTTACTAAATTATGAAACATAGCAGAGTGAACAAGGTAACATTAGTGGACAACATTATTTGATCTAAAAATCTCTTTAAAAAAATAAAATTACATTTGTTGCTTTGTGGTAATTATGACTACAGATTTTGTAATTTTTAAATAGGCTTTCTCTCATCAGAGGACTTGTTGAGCTGCTGCTGACTGTGTTCATAGCACAGTGACAAAACCAGAACTATTGATCCCTGTGAGCTCTAGGGCACTACCCTGAAGCTAGTTTGGAAGTCACAAGAATATCCAATTCCTGTTTACTCTTATCCAGGGTAAGAAATAGAATTTACAAGGCAGTAACTGTTCTTTAATGATCTTCTCCTTAACCTTCCCTGCCTGACAATTGGGTTTATTGGTTTCCCATGCCTATCTGAAACGCCTGCTGTTATAACACTTTAAGGAGGAAATTATATCCTGCTAAAAGCTAATAATATTTTTGGCAATGTCAAGAGGAGTGAGAACTTACATAGAGAATTCTCTTCAGACAAGGACTGGAGATTAAAACAAATGTGAAGAGATTAGGTGTTCTTGACAGGTGATCAGTCAGAAACAAAAATGACACATGGTGTGAGGACCCCAGCTGGACCCTGCAAAGGCATTCCAAGTCCTTGAAAAACTGGGACTTCTAATCTATTCCAGAATTTTTATAAGTTCAACATCCTTATAGAATTCCCAGCCAAACTCAGATTAGTAGGAAGAGAATGTCCTTCATCAGATATACTCATGACAAACAGGAGATCAACTTGTTTTAGTATTTTTCTGGTGTCTCTTCTTTCTCTGTTCACATTTATTTATGATCCTTCTTTGCTTCAGTCCTTACTCTGCACCTACATGTGGCCAAGTTGCTGAAGAAAACATTGCTTGGAACTTGTATACCAAAAAACTGGTTGATTTAAATTATCATCTTTCTTGGAAACTTTTGTTCAATTATGTAGGTCAGGACAGAATTTCTCAGGAGTTGCTCTCTGAGAAGAGACAGAGCCACTTCACCTCCATTGTGCTTGCAGAGTATGCAGTTGTCCAAAAATTAAAAGTATGTATGCAGAATGTATGCCAATATTGTCCTCTTTTAGAATAAACCACAAAAGAGCATTTTTACCCTTGGGGAATCATACTTGGGACACAAATGTGGAATAATTCTAAAAGCTTTTTGTATTGAAAAATAATTTCATGGGCTGTTTAGGAGGAGACAGTTATAATTTACTGTCCTTTCTAATTCTGTCTCATGGTTGAGAACTTTCCACATTCTCAACCAGAAAGAGATTCAGTTTTTTCCATCTTTTGGCAGTATTGGTTGGTTTAGTATTTTGTCAATGCCAAACAAACAAACAAAAAGCAGTACATTTTTGAGTGCTGCATGCATTTCAACAAAATTGGCCAGAATGAAAAGTAAAGCTGAAACTTAAAATGCTTGGAAAAGTCTTCTAAGATACCCTTTTTTTTATGTTGAAATTTCTTTTCTACAGAAATCAAAATGTGATCACTAATGTATATTGAGTATGTTTTTATAATGGGGTATTTGCCTACCAAAAGAGATTTTTTTTTTTTTTAAATTCTGTTTTTCACAAGTGACTTGGTCTGGAGAAAAAAACATATTTGGGAAATAAACAGTCTATCTTAAAAAAGTTAAAAAATACTTTTTAGGTAGACTTTTTCTTAATAAGCTTTTCAATTCTTCAAACAAACAGTCCTTAAGATTAAGCTGAAACTAGGAATGTTTTAGGTGGGGTTCTTGGGTATAGATTTATAAACTATTACTAGTCCTTGTGAACCATTAAATGATAGAACAGTTCCTTCTCTTTTTGTTCTTCAGCATGGATGAGGATATTTATCTTCCCCATCAGTGAAATATTCTTAAGATATACAAAGATATACAAAGAGATTTGACCTCAACCATGACTTTACTATTATTATAGCACATTATTTGCATACGAGCAGTACCCATGAGCTACAGGCATGGCCTACATTTTATACAGTATTAGAAATAGAACAGAAGATAGCCTTCAAGTTGAAGAAGAAGATGAGAGTCAGCAGGTGGACAAAGGAAGATGAAGAAATGGGAGAATAGTGTCATTCTGTCAGTATGATAAATGGTATTCTCAACACACCACCTGGGCAGCTGGTTTGTGTATTGTTTATGGGGATGCTAGAACAAAAACTAGCTTTTCAAAGGGAGATATGACAAACCCAGGCTTTCAGTTATTTGGAGGCAGCTCCTTCAAGCATAAAGTACAGGAAAAGTCAATTCCATCTGAAATTATTGCTTCTGAAAATTTAATGAGTAGGAGATGGAAGTTGATGCCATTGTCTGCCCTGAGTCTGCATCTTGTCAATAAGTCTATTCATTAACCTCTTCCACGTGAAGAGAAAGGTCTTCCTGAATTTCAGGTAGAAAGGAGTCTTTGTCACATTGGCAGAGGTCTTGATGACAGTAGTTTTACATTGAAGGTCCCACCTTAAATTGCACAGTGTTAATCTTGTTGAGAACAGGGTGAGAAAAAAACTCAGGTTTGTTGACACTGAGTGCATAGATTGAAGTGTCTTTAACGTGAAGGTCTGGCACACATAATTAAATTCCTGTAAATTTATTTGAAGACCGTATGGTGTAAATATGATGTAAATTTGTCAGCATTGTGCCTTTTTCAGATTTGGAAGACAACGTATACCTCAGTACCATCAGTGCTTTAATTACCTCAGTAAGCATGATGCTTAGTGGCATTTTTGGTTAAAATGTCCTAATTAGTCTTCTCTATCTAGTAAGCACGTGAAGATTTTTCTTATGGCTGATTGTACTACTCATAATTATGAATGATAGGGCAACTGTATAAAGCCTCCAGTTTTACGTTGCAACATAGTTATTTATGAAAAGGCCTTGCCTCAAAGATGGAAATAATGATAATTACATTTAATCTTTTCATGATTTATGCAAGTTTTTGCAGTAAAACAAATACCTGTAGGATACTAATTACTGAGATGGGAAATGTAATTCACTACCAGACAGGCTTACTGGAAATATGTGAACCTGAGGTTACAGTTTTTAATATCCCTGGTATCATTAATTTTCTTCTGCATGTATGTACTTTTCTTGTGCTTGGTTCATGACATATACATATTCTATATGCACATTTATTGCTCTGTTTTAGTAGCTTACAAAGATGGACAGGAGAACTACAAAAAGCTGCTTGTTTAGCACTGCTAGCTGTGGCTACTGTTGCTGTTTCTGCACCAATAAGGGCACAGAGACTACCCTTAAACAGGAAGAGTGGTGAAATGGCCTTGTTTTAGGTGATGGCTGAGCTGGAGAGAATGATTGGTTTTACAGAATTTCTTTGTTCAGTGTTTTAGTGTGGATGGTATTTGCAGCATTCTTAAGTCTGAGTTATTGCTAATGGCTTCTTTCTAGTTTCAGTCAACAACCCTGTGCTCTGGGAGACTGGGCAGCAGGTCACAGTGCAGAGTGAAGAAGCATTCATCAATATGTGAATGGTGTCAGTGTTTCCATTCTGTTTCCGGTGAGGCAGTGGTCTCTTGCCCTAAGGATGTCACCTGGACTTGTGGTGAAGAAAGAATTGTAAGTTTTACTGAATAAGTATTTGCAGGATGCCTGGGTACGTGCATTTGGAAATTGATGAATAATGCAACACAGGTAGCATTTCATTATTTCTCTTGTCAGTTGCCATCCCATGGTTTGATATTTTGAAAAGTGATTTTTATTTTGATTTCCATATACATCTTTATATCTGTCTAACTGCACTGCTGGCAAGACAAGGAGGTAACACAGACTGGGTGAGGAGCTGTTCTGATTTAATCTTAGGTAACTATTGAGTGTTACTTCACCAGTTTAAAACAGTGCTGATGGATCACTGTTCACTGAGAGTGTGTAGTTAATAAAATAGAAACCAAGAGACCAAGAGCAAAGAACAAAAATATACAGATTAAAAAATTGTTACCATATGCCATTATTTTTGTTGTTGGCACTTAGCTTCTCTAAGGAAATAGAGCAGAACTTAATGAAGGGAATCATTCTTTCGGTTGCTCTGGTTCCTCAAGAAGAAAGGGACCTTGGCAACACCAGGCAGAATCGTCTCTCTGAGACTTTGAGCCTTGCTTACCTGAAATGCATTTGAAGATATTAAATCAAATCTAGTGTATATCCTACCATGGTAATGTAATTTTAGCCCAGATGTCACAAGGAATTACACTATCCCTGAACAGTGATGTTTTGATCATTCCCTTTAGGATAACATCTTGTACCTTATTACTGATGCCCGCTGTCCTGATGCTCAGACAACCACAGATCTCGTTTGCAGGCAGTGAAACCAAGCGATGCATGCAGCAAGCTCGTTCTTCTTTTTGCCATGGTACTCCACAGTATCCAAAATCTTGTACAATGTCTGTCTTCAGCTGCTAAATGTAGCACAATGTGACTTTGCTCGCTAGAGTTGTAATTTTCATTTTCAACAGTATTTAAAAATTTGATAGAGAAAAGAGTTAATGGAAGAGATTATTAGACTTTTTATTTCTCTATAAACCTGAGTCACAGTAAAAGGAATGCTTTGGATATAACATTTTTACCCTGTATCCATTGACAGTGTCAGTAGTAGTGTTTTAAATCTTGTTTTTATGAGTGGAATATTATGAAGGGAGAATAACTTCTTAAGTAAAGAAATCTATTTTATTGTTTAAGTTATGATCTCATTTTTCCTCACATTTCTCATCTGTGGTTTGCTTTTGGTGACAGGCTTTTTTATATGCTCAAAATGTACATAGCTTAGTTCAGCAATTCTTTATTCTTTAAGCAGGTAACTAGGGAAGATGCTGAAAACTTAAATAAGTAATAGTAAATAAGTAATAGTAAATATGGATTCCACTTATTCAGTGTTCTGATGGAAATAGAACTTCTGATTTCTCATGGGTGTTTTTTTGTTGGGTTGGTTTTTTTTGAGTTTTTTTGTTTGTTGTTTTTTTTTTTTGCTACTAATTGAATGTCTTTGGTTTTGTTATTAGTAAAATAGAAGATTTAATGGAAAAGAGAATGAGATTTTTTTTTTTTCAGCCTTAACTAGTTTAAAGCATTTGCACTCTTAATTCCTGGCTTTCTATCTGAAGGTACATATGGCTGAATCAAATATTTATTAGCATGCTCACAGGCCAGGTTGGATCCTCAACTGTTCAGAGCTACCTTAATGAGAAAAAGGGGGATATGTGGCTGTCCTAGAAAAAGACATTTTTTTTTGCTACAATGAGCTGCATGGATGCAGAGAAGGATTTCAAACAATTCCCCTCAAAATCTTATGGTGTTTAGTTGTCATACTTTAGTTCATTATGAGACTTGCATACATTTTACCTACTGGAAATCAGAATACTTTAATTAAACTAGTGCAATTTTTTTACTTTTAAAAACAGCAGGAAGCCGTACAGTGCTCTAAACTGCAAGGATTAATATGACACTTAGTGTGGCATTGGCTGATAAATCCATAATAATGTCATTGTTGGTCCTATAAGTACAAAGAAGTACATGCATTAGGAATGGACTTGATGTTGTTTCCCTATTGAAAATCACGTAATGAACAATTACTGAAGAATAGTCCGCTGAGAAAGCCTGTATTTTTTTCTTTATAATATCCTGAGCTTTCTAGTGTTATTTAATTTAATCTCGTACTTTAAAATGTTATTTCTGTAAAACAATTTCTTTTTGCAAATCATTCAAGGAAGTTGCCATAGAATCATACAATAATTTGGATTGGAAGCAACCTTAGAAGCCATCTCTAAACAGGAAGAGAATAGGCAAAGTTATTAAATCATGTGGAAAATTATGTTTGAAATATAAATTTTTAAAGCAAAAAGCATTATAATTGCTTTCTTCATATATTTTTATATCTGCGTCATAGAAAATGAACTTATTTTATCCTGCTTTAGTTTATAGATTTTTCTGAAAATGAAATTGAGAACTAAGCTCATGGTGGCGGCTGTAGCCATTGTGTGAAGTTTGGAACAAACTCTGGAAACCCACTTAGGATGTCTTGGCCAGAAAAGGTAAGAACTGAAATGTTTGGGGTTTTTTAAATCCTTTTCCTGTGTTTAGCTGTGCTAAAGGGTAAAGGCATGATGGAATAAAGGCCACAGACACTCCATAGGAGAGGGGTGTTACAGTCTCACTCATGATGACTTACAGAAATGGTGAGTGGGTTTAACCAAAAGTTAGAGGGCATTTGGTCTTTTTTTGACAAGCTGTAGTTAATACTTTAAACTGTAGGTACATCCAGAAAGCCAGGCAAGGACCTAGGTTCAACTCAGTGACATTGTGTTTTTGACTTAAGCTGAGGGGAAAATCTCTTTTTTCTTTGGGGCTAAAATGGGACTTTAACCTACATTGGAGCAGTTTTAAAGAAGGCAGTATGCATTCACTGATGTAACTAGTATTTTTTTAGACTGTCACTCGGTTTTCTGTAAAAACATTGTGCCTGCCTGGAGCCCGTTAAATAGGGAAACCATTAAAATGCTTCTACCCTTAACTACATTAAACTTTTCCTGACAAATCTATTGGAACAGTCAATGAATGACCACATGGCAGTTATCCTAACATATCCCTTATTTTTGGAATATAGAAATCAATTTTGAGAGAAAATAGTAGGCAGGTTACTGGAGGAGATGACTTTATGAAATATAAAGCATAAGGTAAATTTTCAGTAAATCTGTCTATTGTTGTTGGTCTGTTTCCATAATAGCATCAGAAATACTTATTTAAAACTAGAAATTATTAAGTTACGATGGCTTTAATCATTAAGAGTTAATGGAACATCCTATTATGTCGTATTATATTCCTGTAAACCTATTGTATTTTACCCTTACATCTTCTATCTCTATTTCAAAATACTCAATAGAAATAGTTAACTATAGAAAAAATTAATCCTTGTGATGTATGAAGTCAGACATAGCTTCGACCCTCCTAATTTTCATCTTAAAGACTTTATTTACATAACAAAAGATTTATGTTTTTACGTTTTTGTGTGGACCTGTAAATAGAGATGTTAAAAAGAGTCAATTATGCAATAAAAATTTTATTAACATCTGAAACAGCAGCACAGGACAAAAATATACGCAACTTGGAGAATCCACATACCGGATCAGGCCTGTGAAACACATATACATTGAAATAGAAGAGAAAGTCCATTTAAAATGTAGGAAAGACTCTCATACAGAACCTCATCAAATGGTACTCTTGAATAGCTAATGTGTGGTTCTGATATAAACCGAGTGACTATTCCTTTTGCAGATAGAAAGTGAGCAAGATTGACTTGTTTGTAGTGGCAGAATCAGCCGCAGAGTATCACTGCTAACAGGGGAAAGGGCCACACATACTGAGAAGATCCGTAAGGGGAGAGAGCAGAAGACATGTATAGCGCAGAGAACAGTGTTCGTTTAAGACTGAGATGTTTCAGTGACAAAATCTCAGGACGTTCTCAGATTTTTATATCACTGACGTTTGTCCTAGGTTGGTTAAAAAAAAGCAGTAGGAGCAAAAAAACTTGGAATATTATGTCTTGTTTACGTGAAAATATACGGAATCACTAAAAAAAGGAGCTGGGAAGTTTACATAAAGAAAATGAACAGTAATGCATTAAATTAATCCAGAGAAAAAGATAATGATTATCACTTTATGAAGTGATGCTGCACTGTAAAATTCAACTGCTTAAGTAATTTTTCAATAAGAGACTTAGTTCTAATTATCATAGTTCTAATTGTCAGTATTCTTGTTAAATATACTATGGAAACCTGCATCCAGTGCAAAATTGCACTGGTTTTTTTCAGTTGCTGGTAGTTCTGAAACAGAGCATCTATTTATCTCCTAGCATTAATATTGGATATCTGAAACATATTAAGCTGTTTCTGTAGTTGTTTTGAATTTGGTAGATAATTATTTAAAATTTTACAGAGAAGACTTTCATTTGGGGAACTTATTGCTCTATTGCTTATTCCTTGTCCAATAGCTAAACCCTATGACTACTAACAAAAGCCTCACTTTAAAATACTTTGAGGAAAGGAAGAAAAATCCAAAACATTTTCAGTAGTGAAACAAGCCAGTTCCTAACAGTAGATGTCATTCTATCTCTATTTTAATGCCAGTTCCTACTGTTCTCAGTATATTTTTTCAAATAACAAATTGCAGGTGGAAATGGGGGAAACATTTATGTTTAACTTTCTTCTGATTAATGCACAAGTCTATATCTTTTTCTTCAGTAATGTGAGGTGTCAGAGTGTGAAATTGGAAGTTCCTGATGCAACTGAGGCTGATAAACTTTTGTCTTTTAGTCACTCATCCATTAGTACTATTTCATTTATTTATTTGTTTGTACAAGGGATTTGTAAGCTTTGCATTTTGCATGGTTTTTCTTTCTTTTCTTTATTTTTTTTCTTTTTTTACAATTTCCTTTTTCTTTCTGAGCAGGTTTGCTTGATGCTGCTCCCATAGTTCTTATCCTTTCCCTTCTCAAGATGTTAAGGCCACATACAAGAACAGGGTTGTAACCCTGGGGAGGCACAAAGACTGCTGCCCAGAATCACACAAGAGCAAGGTCTGAGACCACATGGAAAGAGAGTTTTGATATTTGTTTTCTGAATAATGATATTGTTAATTAGAACCCAAACACAGAGCCCTCCTGAAAAATGTAGCAAATGGAAAGAATTCAATTTACAGTGAGGATTTTGCAGTCTTGCTAAGCTAAGCGATTTGAAATTAGTAATTTCATTTCTTTCCACAGATATGTAGTGACTGTCTTGAGGATAATGTGGGCAGAGGGCCAAAACATTGAGGCTTTGAGGAGCCTGAATTGCGCTACCCTTTTAATGCTCACAACGGCATGTTCTAGTGAAAGTAGGAAGAAACCAGGCAGGCAGTTCATTCTATAGCTGGCGTAGCTCAGGTGCCAGGACCATCAGGCTCTTTGGCAGCCATTGTTTCATCTGGTCCTGTTCTGTAACATAGAGACCCCCTGTGTTTTGTTAGCCACTGAGCTGAGGAGCTGAGGCAGATGCTCTTCAAGGTACATGAACTATGCTCCAGCACCAAACTTGCAATCCGTGGTCCTAAAGGAGTTCTTATTGTGTCAGAGTAATAATACCTGATTTTCTGCAGAATCAATAACAAACACAGGAACAGATGAAAAACAGGCCTAACGGGTGAACTCAAAGATGGGAGATTCTTAATTGGTTTACAAAAGTAAGGTTTTAAATGAGGGTAGAAGAATAAGAACTATAAAATCCTCACGAAGTTGCATTATATTTAAAGTTTTTCTGTTCCACCTCTTCTCAAAGGCTTACAATACACACCTTTAAACCCACAAAGGTTAGGCTGAATGGCAGTCTTAATATATTGGCTTGGATCTTATCAATGCCACTGCAGTTTTTCTCCTCACGGTCACTAAAGTGTAAGCAGGTGGGTGATAGTGGCATAAATTAATCTTCAGATGCTCAAAAGGATTCTAATGCTGTGTGTGTGTTCTGGGTAATGCACGCAGGGAATAACAGTTACAAACGGCTAGTCTGGGTCTGGCTGTTCCTGTTGCACTTGGGGCTCTGTGACAGCCCATCCTAGTTTCCCACATATATTAATATCACACTAATATCACACCAGTACCACACTGTTACTGGAAAGAATTTGACACAGCAGAATTGCATTTCCTCTGGATCTTGGAGTTGTGTTCTTAGATAATTTTTCATCATAGTGAACTACCATTAAAGCTAATAAGAAGCAACACAGGTGCAGGAAGCCACAAGTGTTCATGGTACCACGTGTCTTATTAATGTTCATGGTAAAATATCACAGTAAAGTGCTACTGCAGTCACTGGTGGAAAAAGAGTAACAAATCCATGGTCAGCAAGTGATAAGAAAACAAGGAAAAGAGAGACTGATAATGTTTTTATGGGTACTGACCAGCAAAATATCTGTCTACTAAAGAATATCATAATCTTGCCACTGTTTGGATAGCTGAGGAAATCAGTTATATAAGCAAGTAAAGTAAATACTACTCACTTCTACCTGTCTAAAGAAGAACAAAGAAATAAAGGAAATAAGTATGATAGGGAAATGAAAATGAACTGAAGACTATAAAGACACTATGGATAAAAGGAATCATGTGCTAGTCAGTTTAAATCTGTCTTGTACAGCTACAAGGAAGAGCGTTGAAACAAATCACTCTGAACCTGACAAGGAAATAAGAAAAAGGTTCAGGAAATAGTGGTTATGGGTCTAAAGGACTAAAGATGTTAGGTTAGATATTAGAAAAAGGTTCTTCACCCAGAGGAGTGACTGGGCACTGGAACATGCTCCCCAGGGAAGTGGCCACAGCCCCAAACCTGGCAGTTCATCAGTTGTTTCTTACAATAGTCTTGTGCACATGCTGTGACTCTTGGGGATGATCCTGTGCAGGTCTAAGGGTTGACTCAATGATCCTTGTGGGTCCCTTCCAACTTGGCATATTCTGTGATTCTGTTAAAGTTTAGCTGGTTGAACAGAGTGCAGAGCTTTTGTTGTCTTCCAGTACACATCTGTATACCTTTTGCTGAATTCTGTGCATTTTTACTCACAGCACCAAAAATAATGAAATTGCATTTTACCTTTTAAGCTGTGAGTCACTTCGCTAAAGGGTCATTGCCCAGACAGTCTGAATGTGCCCAGCAGACAAATACCAAAAGGGAGTAGAAATTTGCATCATGTCTGTGTCACGACAAAGGAAAATGTAAAGATAGTAACTACTCAGGGGATGTTAATAGGGATCTTTTTCAATATATGCCAAAAGAACATATTCGAAATTTGTACTGGGATGTGACTTGTGACTGACAAAATCTTTAGTAATGAGTGAGTGGAATATGCTGTGTCCCATTGCTTTCTATCCTTTGTAGAAAGGCTAAAAGAGGAGAGGGTTGAGAAGAGCATGGAAAGTGCAAATTTGTACTCTGCAAGGTGCAAAGGAAGGAAGGGAAGCCTCTAATAATTTCCAAATCCTTTCTTTTTTCACCCACATGAGTCATGTCACGAAACACTGAGTTTTTGTACAGTTAGGGTTAAGGGAAGAGAAGACATGCAGGTATTTCTGGTTTAATCTGTCACCTAACCCCATTAAAAGGTCAGGATAAATTACCTTCACAGAAATTGGCACAGTCTGACTGTGATGGCATCAGAGCAATCTCTAGTGAAAAATAGGGGCTTAGAGAGAGGATGACTTTTTCACAGCTGCTTTTTCACAAAATTTGAACCTGGCAGCACAGCAGACCCCATCCTTCTCACATTGCACCTCCTGCATAGCTCTGTTCCTATAAGGACCATCAGGACATCAGAGTTAAAGATGTGTCTGCTCCATATACCTGTGGCTCAGCTCAATCTGAAATGCTTAGAAGTGAAGAGGAAAAGCCTTGTGGTAGGATTCCCCAGGAAGCTGTATTTCTGCACAATCGGATGCACAGGGAGTTATTTGACTTCTGAGAAGAGGCCACAGGAATAGGAGACTGACTAGAAGGGCTATTGCTCCTCTTACACCTTTCTTTGCATTTTCATTGAGCTTACACTGAAGCGAAATTCACAGGTTTTCAGATATGCCCAACTCTTCTGTACCTGTGGGAAAGTATGCAATATATTATCATCTAGAGATATATCATCTACAGATGCCTAATAAGGCATCCCACTATCTACTTCAATAATTGTATCCAATGATTCTGCTAAAGGAAAAAATTGTATTAGTACTTTCATTTGTACTGTGAAATTGTATTGTACTTTCATTTGTACTTTCATTTGTGCTTCATTTCTGCTGATCCATCTTTTCTCCTGTGTCCAGGGCTCCTACTGCAATAATTAGTTTGCATAGACCATTTGCAAATTTGAAATTACTATATTATGTGATCCTTTCTTTGCTTTATCTTTCTGCATATATAGACAGGAAACATTTGTCATCAACTGTGGATACAGGTTTTACAAATAGATGACTCTGTCTTACTGTGCACTGTGGTACATAGATATTTCAAAGTTATAGAAGCTTTGTGCTTTGCAGGCCCTGCTCTTCCAAAGCTGATACTTTCTGATGGCACAGAGAATTAACCTTTGCTCATCTCTCTTCCTCTCTTTTGGACTGTGGTATAGACTGGTTGTAATCTTCATATATAAATATCTTGACATGGAAATTTCATCATTTTGTGTACATCACAAAGTCAAAGCAAGCCATTCATTCACCTCTCCATCCTCCTTTCCACTTCCCTTTTTTTTTTTTTTTTTCTTCACATCAGTAAGCCTGGATCACTGTGGTATGTGTCCAGTGGCGGACTGTTGTGTGGACAGATTCTTTCTTCCATTTTACTTGATGAAAGTCAAACCCAGATACTGCCTGTTAACTACCACTAGTTTTGTGTATTTGTTTTGTTTTCCATTCAAAGGTGATATTTTTGGATAAGAAGTCTTTTCTGTAAACATAACTTGTCGTACTGCCCAACTGGTCTGATGCAGGTCTTTACTAAATAAACATAACCAAAAAAAGGGATCTATCCACATTTACATGTTTTACTATTTATTTTATTAATAACTTTTAGCAAAGAAATTATTTCTGTGTTGTTTTTTAGCTTTTTATGATACACTAGAATTAGAATTTCAGTAGGCAAAAGATGTATTATTTTTGGGGTAAATAGCTTACCGTTATTTTATGTAGAGTTTAAATTTTGTAAAATAAGTAATTTTGGAATACTCCTATAATTGTTGTACTTCATTTTTAAGAAAAATATAACGAATAAGCATCTGATGCTCTTGGTTTTTCTCTTAAATTTTAGAACTGACTTGTTATCTATCAGTTATATTGTGCAGGCTTTATGCCTAGAATGTGACTTTAATAATTAGGGTTTCTTTCCCCCATATCTTTCATGGGGAGAACACAGTAACCTTCTGATGTTCTTGAATTTTTTAGCTGTTTTTTTGCTATGTGTAAGTAATCTGAAGAAATTACACCATTTACGTTCTCATTCAAAAAAAAAAAGGCATTTACATTTAGCTGTCTTTTAGTTTTGGTCACAGGCTAGTTGTGGGTATAAGAACATTCTGTGTATAATAAAATACCTGTAGAGGACCAGCAGCTATTCAAAATGACTCTGCTTGAAATAAGCAACAGAAAGGTCACACTTGAGATAATAAATATTCATGTAATTAGGTTAGATGTAGCTACACAGAATATAATAGCACCAATCACTACAAGTGATTGTAATGTTTTCATTGAATTCAGTGATGACTGAGAGAGGAAGAATATTGCCAAGTGGAACATGCTCTTGGAATACCCAATGGTATTTAGGAGTGGCTGTTTAAACTGTTGGGATAATTTAAATCTGTAAGAGGACTGCAAAGGAGTTTTTGAACAGACCAGGCAATGATTAAGCACCTGTGCCTGCTCAGGCAGACTTGCCATCATTGCAGGGAGTGGAAAGATCAGATGGGTCACCCCAGAAAGATTTGAAGGGAGGAAATGTATGACTGATTGTGATTGTCTTAAGAACACATGGCATTCATAAAAGCCATGAAAAAAATGTTTTGGTATATTGGACATGAATAAGGTCAATTTAATAAGGTTCTTATCAGAGAAACTGAAAAATGCTAACCAAGATAGGTAAATAAAACAATTTCTATTTAGAGGTAGTAATGTCTTTCAATTTCATCTTGTTCTACAATGTTGGAATGTGAGGAAATTCTAGTTTCTGCTTCAAGGTGAGAGACTGTTAATTTAGATGACATAGAGAGCTATTTTTACAGAGAAAATTTCCATCTTTGACTGTGTTGAATTAGTTATAATCAGATTATAGCTCCTTTCATTGTTTTCTGCTCTCAGAAGCGTGACTTAATTTAAGATCTCCAGTGATTATTTCTTCTTGTCTAGTGCTTCTTTATTTTCTTAAAAGCAAAGCATAATGAAAAATCATGTAATACGTCAGTGTGCATATTTAATTCAAAGACTATTTGCTCCTGTTTGACCAAAACTACCAGAGCACAGAATATACTAAGAAAAGATGTCTCTCTGTATTGTTCTCATCCTGAATTGTTGTTAAGATGATGTCATCAAAAATGCCTTAGAATCCCCCCTACTCAGTATCCACAGCAAGGGCTGTTGTTCCAGGGGCCCAAGGAGTCTGGTGTTTCTTGAAGAGGTCAAATTCAAACTACTAAGAAAGGCTTTATCGGGGTGTTCACTTTTTGGTCTTTTTCTGATTTTCTTGAATGACTCGATAAGCTGTTATATTTTAGCTTGTTTCAACCAAGTTTGTATTTTGTTTGCAATTATATGTGTAATTATTATATATTAGGTTATTTTGAAAATGACAAAACTGAGGTCTAAGGCAAGGAATTTTATTTTATGATGGAAACCTAACCATCCGTTGTTACTTAATGGTATTTCATACCGATGAAATCCACTTCATAGAAAAAAGGATGAGGATGTGTTTGGAAATGGTTTTTATATTATATATGGTAATCTTTAGAATAGTATATGGAATCAGTAAACCCAACAAAATGTGTGCGGTGAGTACCATAAAGTTTGGTTAGGTAATGATGAATAAAACATAAATAATAAAGATGAATATGTAGGGCATTTCCATCTCTACAACAGGTATGAAATAAATGTCTTTGCAAAGCTGGACAAAAGTCGTTATATTGAGAAATGAAAATATGGTGTGGTTAAGATCTCAAGTTCTTCATTCTATCTGATTTGTGATATCCCAAGGTCCAGGTCTCTCTCTAACTGGAGATCTGAGAATGAGGAGTTTGGGTCTGTAATCCAACAGCTGAAAAAGTGGCTGATGTTAAGAGCTATTGATAGTCTGCTGGGCTATTTTGAAGTTATATTCTATGCCACTTTGCAAATTGTTCAGCTATATCTAACTCATCTCACTTTTCTGCCAGGCTGTCATGATGTCTTTATATCGACTAATAGTTTAAAATTCACATAGGTGGATGAAAGCAGTGCATAAGCAAGCATGAATTTAAGTTGTTAAAGGAAAGCGTTGTTGGACACAATAAAATGATGCCAGATGGAAAGAAGAGGTTATTTGTTCATGAATAATGAAATCCTTCATCAGCATTTCACACATAAATATTAGCTATTTGTACACTTATCTTTATGGACATCTCTTTCAAAAGGCATTAAATCATCATCATCTCCCATTTTTAATGCACTGTTGTTTTCTAAAGAATACATCAAGAATGCAAACAGATTTACAAAGACAAATATATTTGAAGTCTGCTACAAGGAAGAAGATAGTTCTTATTTCCCAGATGTTCAAATGAGAAGATTTAAAGACAGTTTTTTATTTTTATATTCTTTATTTGCCCTTTCTAGTCATTAGCAACTGTACCAACCACTATTAGCAACTGTGATGGCCATTCTCTACTCTAAAGCCTTTGCCTATATTAGTATAACAAGATGACATATCTGGTCTTTTCAAAATCACTTCCCTCTGAATGTTTTGTTTGTCAGTCAGACGATGCTAATTCAAATCCAAATTCTTATGGGCAATAATTTTATTTTGTAATAAACAGAAGGAGAAACTTCTATAAGCGGAATATAAAGATCTCATGGACTCACTGAACCAACAACTGGAATATCATTTACCTGACTTCTGAGGAATTTCATCAGCAAAAATCTCTCTGATATGCTTCCATTTGTGTGCTTGTCTACATCTAGAAACATGTAGGCACCCTTCTCTGAAAGACAAGTCTAGGCCTCGAGGCACTCAGAAGAAAGTGAGCAGAGTTTTTGTTAATGGACACTTTGCGCGTTATTATTTTTATCTCCTACTCCCAACAGCTGAATGAAAATCCTTTTACTTTCTCCCTTCTTTTTCTGTTGTAGATTAATTTCACTGATTATTCACTTGTGACACTATCTTGAAGACTTGAACATTGAACATATATGTCTAAAGTATTTTTGAATGAAAGATCTTGATATCAGAAAAAAGTCTAGAAGCAAGTAATTGCGAAAGCATCTTGAATTTCCTGGGCTGGATTCAAGGCTTATATTTTGTGAGGACATTACTTGCCATGATCGGGAGAGGGCTGTTTAGCTCAGACGGGGGCTACTAGCTAATAACACAAATAATTAAAGAATATTCTTTTGTAGGTGTTCAGTTACCCAGTCTTTATGAATGTCTATTTAGGCAAATCTGTTTTGTTGAAAACTGTTACAGCTTCTGCTTTTTGATTGTGGTGGTGTGCCAACGAGAGCTAGCTGCAGGGAAGTGTTCTGACGGAAGGAAGGGGAGTGAGGAACGCTCTTTTCATCATGTGGGTGGTTTTTACTGTGTGAAGCAATTAAAACTGCTTGTGTGTAGCAATTAAAACTGCTTCAGTCCAGAAGTTAAAAAGAAGGAAAAATCCTCCAAAACGTTCAACTTACCAGCATGCTTCAAGGGGCCCACAAGAAAACAGGCTCGTTCTATTTCACATGAAAGTTGTAAAACCAGTTCTTGGAGTTTTGAAGAGTCTGAGCTGTTATGAAGTCAAACCCCTATGCTCTTACTGCAGAAGAGGTAAACAATATTGGGGCAGACACTAATATCCTGTGACTTGAGTGCTAAGTGACTTCTGGTTTTGGCATGTTTAGATATGGCAGACTTAAGGGATAAGCATTGCCAAGGTCTAATTATTGCAAACTAATTACAGCTGTTGAAGTTGAAGCTCAGGAAGTGTGAAGTGTATTCAAGAATTACAACTCCCTGGAGTATGTGATTAGCTCACAATCACTACTCTTATGGTTCTGCTTGGAGCTCTCTCATGTAAGAAAAGATGACAGGCCTGACAGATAAATCTTGGTTTCATCTTAGTTGCAAATTGTCATAGGCTGATTCACCTAAGTAGAAAACTGACTAACCAGTAAATAACAAGGTCTTGTTGTATAGAACGTTATAGGGAAATGTTACCTATTTACATGGAAAGTGGGATGCAATATTCTGCAGTGCAGAATATTGTGTAAAGTAATGTACATCAGTGATTGTGTTCACTCCTTGGCAGGTAGAATACAAGGGCATTAGGCTTTTTATGTATGCCTGTGCCTCTGTCTGTGTGAAGTTGGTATTGACCTCTACCTGTGTATAATACTCTGGTGAAGATGCTTGTTATCCCTGTGTACTGGAATTTGCAAGTACTCACCCTGGGGTTTTCTATTCTTGTGGGGTTTTTGGTCTTGTTTTTTAGTTGCAGTCTTTTAGCACACAGTAAAAGAGTATTTAGGGTGAGGACAGAATAGGACTATGCTATTTAACCTGTCAAACTTATTTGAGCTCTTCAAACTATTACAGTGACAGGAAGTTTCTAAACTTAAGACCTCCTCTCGTGGGACAGATTGGGGCACTGGTAGCACATTTGAATTACTGATCATAAAGCCTTTGCATATTGACAGAGCAGAGCAGTTGTTAAGCATGTGTAGACCCTTAATTTTAATATTTTACTTAGAAGGAGGAGATATTTGCAGTGAAGCAAATAACCAGTATTTTTCATAAGAGGAGAAAAAAAGCAAGAGAGAGAGCGAGGGGATTTCAGAGACAGGAGAGTGGAATTTCACTTTGGGTCATTGCACTAGGAGGTCCCTGAATCTTTTCTCCTTGTTGCTAGCCTTGCAAGTAGGTGGGATTTAACATGCACTTAGCTTGAGAACAACTGTGCTTCCTTCCTGGAATTCAGACTGTCTGGTGGCTGAGTTGCAAGACAGAATGTGGGAGCAGAATGGGTCTGTGGTTGGATAAAAGTAACAAAGAATGCGGCAGGAAAGGATAATGATCTCCCTTATCTGTAGCAGACTTTTAATTTTTTTCAAGATGTTTTCAAGATGTTTTCTGTTGGTTAAGTAAGACAGTCTATCAGACTTCAAAGCTTATTAGAAAAATCCCTCAGGGCTTTTTTGCTTGCTGCGTAGTACTAATGTGTTTTAGAGCTGCTAACTATGCTAGTTTTTAGTTATACTGGGGCTCCTGTAGTAGCCTATATTTCATAAGATGTGCATAAGTGCAAGACAGTAAATAAACACTTGTGCAAATCCAGAGACTATAAAGATGGTGACTCAGGACCTCTTCTCTGTTAGCAATAGTTAGAAGCACAAAGCCTCTGCTTTGTAAGGGACATCTCTGACCATTACCATTTAGCTGCGTACAAAAAAGAAAACACAAGGGGTTTGTGTTATTACCAAGAATTGAATCCAAGTTTGACTGGTTTTATAACTATAACTGGTCTGAGGCTAAGAATAGGAATAATCTCTGGAAATACCAGTTTGTTAATTCAGGTTCAGACCTTTTTTGAGTCTATAGAAACATCCTCTTACTCTGTGTTCAGAAAATAATTATATATATAACTTCCTGTGAGTATTCTCTAAAATCTAGTCATTACCCAGTCTAAAAGGGCCACTTTAGGCTGGCTGAACTCAATAAAATATATATTAAAGAAAATATCAACTGTAATCCGAATATGTTGGGGAAAACTGGACAATCAGTCTTTTTTCTCTCTTTTTACTGTACTTGATTAAGTGATAAAGGTTGGAACCCAGCTGCTGCAGGAATGTTTCACTTGTACTGACAGTATTATTTTTTGCATGAAAGAGGTTGCTGTCTTCTCTATGGACTGTGAAGTGCTGTGTTTGTGATGCAATAGATACATGTTGGATATTAAGCCTCCCGGCTCTCTATCTGTGCCTCTGGAAGAAATGTATTAGAAAACAAGGACTGGAAGAAGTTACGTGGATCAATAAATCACATCGCCATTGCTGTTTCATAAACTTTGGATCAAATTTTACAGTACATAGAACTTTTGTCTTGGCTCCTGTACTATTCAGAAATGTCATTGTCTTGTTGGCTAGAATCCTCCTACTAATTTGCAGTCTCAGAGAATTCAGTTTATATGCATTTCTTCATCTAACAACTTTAACCTTTAGGTTAAATTATTCTTTTAAATCCCTGGTCTTTACGCTGAAATGTATATATAGAGAACATTCTGATGAGCTTTTCTAACTTTCTTCTCGTGTAATAGTCTCTTCATTCCTGTGACAGTAACTTTTTTCCTATGTGTGTTTCAGTCTCACTTAACTTTTAAAGGTATGAATAACATCATTTTGACAAAGATTAATGTTTTTCAGTCTCTTCTGGAAATGCCTGGTTTGATTCTCTCTAGCTACTCATTTACCTTTTTTTGCACTTGTATCACGTTGGTGGCTCATCCTGCCTGTGACTGGTGACTAATATAGGTTTCTTTGTGACATCTGCAATTGATGAGTTTATAGCTTCCAGCAAAATTCCCTGTTATTAGTCCTCTAGTGAGCTGAAAGGTATCAAGAGCTGAATGTATAAGAGGTGGCCCTGTCATGTTAGTGACCTAGATAATGTTCCTAATTTTGCTTGTAGCAACTTTGTAGAACTTAGTCACTTCATTTGTAAATCTGGGGAAAGAGAAGGATCACAGTTGTCTGTTTTCTTAGCTGTGGATGAAGTTAGTAAATTGCATTGTAAAGAAGTAAACCACAAACTCAGGACCTCTGGAGCTGCAGCACCTTTAAAGTCAGTTACTGGGGAAGTGTCACGCCCCCTTATGCCTGATAATTTTGTACGAGGTGCATGGCTGGCAAGAAGCTTGGAGGTGCTAGAAAGGAGGAACTGAAGGCATATGAGGCCTCCCACAGAGGTAGCCACTTTGACCATCTTCAATGGGCAAGTCTCTGAGCATCTTCTAAGCTTCACAGGAATTTTAGGGTTTTAATTACCACAGTTTATGAAGGTTTGTGATTGAGGACAAAATACTCTTCATTTTGTGTCCATTTTCCAGTGAAACATATGAAGATAAATACAGATACTAGCCTGTGAGTACAGCCCTCAGTTGGTTGTTATAATATCCTTTGAACTTGAGTAGGCTGGAAGAAAATCTGAACCAAGGGAATGTTAAAGAGATTAGCCTGTCTTTCTCTTGAATAGTGGGAGATACAGTCATTAGAACAGGAAAAAAAAAAGTAGCTGATGGGCAGGAAAAATTATAAAGGCAATGAAAAAGTGAGATTTAAGAAGAAGCCCTTCTATATTTAAGTTAGTTTTTCAGGGATATATTAGCTGGCCCTTACCATACCAACATCACCTTCAGCTGGGGCATCAGTGCAAATTCAGTCATGTTTCTACAAACTTCACCTAAAGCCTTTGTGAATTTTGATTAGCTGAGAATTCCCTGTGCTGTGCTGCACTAACGACTGTATCTGCCCTATAACTTATGAACACAAGGGACAACAATGATTCAACACTGTTTGTTTAACTTATTATTGCTAGCTACCTTAACTCTCCATAATATTACATCCCACTACTTAACAGGCATTTGTGCACTGCTGTATATTTAAAAGACCTTCAGGTTATAATTTCAATAATAAAGTGCACAGCTGTGTGCAGGGGGAAGGAAGTTACAAGTGCAGACAACGGGAGAAGCAGGCAGTGACTGACCATTTAGTAACTGTCTTGCTCATGTAAAGACTGGGTTATATGCAAAAGGCAACGAGTTGTCCATTTCCTTTTTATGCACTCTGAAATTTCATAACTATTTCCTCTAGGTGTTCAGAGGCACTGCTCCTAGCACCAAGATAAGCAGAAGAGTGCACTGTACTCACATACATTTTAAACTTCCTCTGACCAGATTCAGTGTTCCTGAGTTTAAAGAGGGAGAGAGGTGCAAGGGTTAAAAATTCTGGAATATGCTATTAAGTGCAGCACAAGCTTTCTGTGCTGGCAGAGGCTGCATTCCTCTTTATACTTTATCTGCCTCTGCCTTTAGTGCCCTCTGAGTAAGATCAGGATGTAGTGGTTAAAAATGTTTTATGAATGCCTGGGTCCATAACTTAGTAACATCTCATTTACATCATAGTAGTTGTCTAACTAATAATCCTGTTTGTGTTGATATGCCTGTCTATGAATGTTGCATGAACTAAAGGGGTCCTTTAACGGAAAGGGAATCTAATATGAGAATTATTTAATGTGCCATCTCAAAAATGGAGCAGGATTCAATTAGTCCTGCATTACATCTGTGAAGGAAGCACATGCACTGCCAGTGCCTCACTTTGTGGCCCAAGATCAGAGTAAAATCCCAGTGGAAGATACTTTTTTGTTAGGTGAATGTTAAGTGGCTGCCACAATTTCATCAATGTAAGATTCTGTAAACTCCATTGCAAAGGCTAGTGATGATTCTACCAAAAAAGGAAAGGTCAGTTTAAATCCAGTTTTGCATTTCCTGCTCCAAAGGCAACTAGCAGGTAAATAGTCAGTAATAAACACTTTCTCACAAAGCATTAGATATGGTCTTTTCAGATATTATTTTGTTTTGGCATGTTCTGACATATATCCCTACACCAGTCTGCATCCCTTTATACCACTCTGCGGGCATATTGAATCTACCCATTCAACTTAAGATAATTCGATGCTTTCTCTAGACCTCTCAAGTGGAGATGTAACATAATGGCCTTTCTTATGAGTAGTGTCTTAAATCAGCAAAGGATTAGTGATATGGCATGTGAATAGTGAAATATTTTTATTGCTTCTATTTTTTATTCTGTTGGGGTTTTTTATTTTTAAAGAAAAATCTTTTATAGATTTGTACAAAACAATACTTCCTTTTTCAGGGCATTCGGCACTTCTATTTTTATTTGTAATACAGTGCAGAGATTCAGTGAAAGACAGTTACAGGATAATAGAAAAACTATTTTCTCCTAGTGCTTATATACAAATATACTGTGATGTGGAACCTGAGTCTTTCACCTGCATATACAATTTCCTAAGTGTAAGATTCTATAAGCTTAAAATTTATATTTATTTTAAGACTCTGGCTATTCCTAGTATGCAATCCCTCTCAAAAAATCTGCTAAATCTGAGCAGTATCCCCAGATGCTTCAGTGATAACAATTGTAGTCAACCATCTCTAAGGCAACAGGTATATCTTGAGGAATCCATATGAATCCTGGAATTTTTTTGTTCACCTTTAGCAGGAGTTCATCAAACAAATAAATGATAAAGACACAAGTAACATCAGTAGGTCTGAAATGAAACATTTGGTATGCCCATATGTGTCTGTGTGTATATGTGTATATGTATTTTTTGTTGGGTTTTTTTGTGTGTGTGTGCGTATATTTAGATATTTTCTAAACATTGATATGGTTTGAAGCTGGCTCCCTGCCAAGTCTCCAAACGTTACCACAAGAAGTGTGTACTCCCCCAAACCTCAGGGAGAAGAGGGAGAAAAACAACCAAGAAAACCCAAAATGAGAGAGAGCTAAAGCAATATGTATATATAAATATATTTACACTTATGTTACAGTTATATACAATTGAATATATATACAATTTCACAAGGGAAGGGGGAAGGGAAAAGGAACAAAACCAAAATAAAATATATATATCTCCCAATCAGTAGCCCAATATCTAGCAACTAAAATAGTTAGCAAAGAAATATCTCACTACTTTCCTTGGGACAATGGAGAGTCACGCTGGAACAATCGCCGGCAACCTCCGTCTCCCAGGGTCGTACAAGGCCTAACCAGGCCTCGCTCCCCAACAGGACAGACTCAACAGCAAGGAACCTGCACCTCCAAACCACCAGAAGGAAAGAGAGCAAAGGCCTCTCCTCCTTTCTTCTTATAGCCTGGCTTACGTAAAAATCGTAGGGAATACTGGGTAAATCTGGGCCCTGCCTTGGTTACAGACTGGTCACCAAGGAAGGCCTAGCCCAAACTACCACAACATCCAAACTGGATTTTTGTGTAAGAGTTCCTCGAGAGAACATCAGGTAACAGACATGAATAGAAATGGTAATAGCCAACAGCCATAGTTTCTGGAGCATGTTCCTAAGAAGATGTTTTTTAAATACTCCCTGAGAAAAGGTGACACTGATTTTTAGCTGTAATGACCCAAAACCTCCTCCAAGATCATCAGCACCCAAGTGGACCTACATCAGAGGTTTCAACATATCCCACAGCGGTCCAACAGCTCCAAGCAGAACTGATATGCAGGTAGAAATAACTTCATATTTGTCCTTTCTAAACATAACTTTACCATTACCACCATTGGCTGAATTGGTTAATGTTATCTTGTAGTTGAAATTGTGTGGTAAACATGCACACAATAGAGTACCTTTCATGGATTTTGCTGTATAAGGCCAAAACCAAGTAAAAGCTGCTACATTTGATTTTTCTGTTTAATACAATTGTATATAACTAATGTGAAATCACTATTACCTTTATTTGTTTAATTGTGTTTTAGAAAAACAGATATTTATTTCTGTTGAGCCACATAATTTAAACTCAGTTTTTTAAAAAATTTCATAAAAATTGATATCTACCTACAGGGCAAACAAAGAGAAAAGGCTTCTGCAAAGAGTCTGGAGTTTGTTTTTTTAATTGGAAAATAAGATAATTGTATTTGCAGTTGACAAAGTGCAAATATTTTAGATTTGTAAAATACGCCTTTGAATTGCGGTGCATATAGATGGACTCTTCCATTTCATTAGCATTCTGGGTGGTTGGGATGTGCCAGCTAAATGCAGCCATCCTATGGGAGCTTGCTGTAGCCATAGCAACTGGATTGCATTTTCAAATAGATGTGTAGTGGAGGTCTGACAGATCTGAAGCACAAAGTGCTCAGTAAATGGTCAGCTGGCTAGTTAATCAATGTGTTTCTTAAAAACCATCTGTAAAGATCATTCAGTAAATAGATTGAGAAAACTCTGTGATGACTTTCAGTCAGTTTTATATGACTGGCGAATTTCTGGTAGTCTTGAGAGTTTAAGTCTTGTTTTCTGCTTTGCCTCTCAACCTCATTAGAGCCCATCCTGTTGGAGACCTACAACTATGGGTGGAATCACCAGCAGCCCACAGAGTCATGAAAATACTGTAAATGAGAGGCACAGGGCTGCAATATTATGTGTGACAGGCTCTCAAGCCTCTCATGATTAACTGAAAATCACTGAAAGTACTACAAATCTTTAAAAGTCATCTAGATGTGATCTGGGCTAGGCTCAAAGTGCAGAACAGTGATAAGATAAAATTGTGACAAGAAAGAGATTTCCTTTTAAAATTCAGTAACATTTGAGTACCTGATTCCTTTGAATTTATCTGGAAGTCGCAGCTGAAATGCACTTTATTTTCTCATTGTTTATGATGAAGTCCAAAATTAAATCATAAATAAATCACTGGAATTAGTTATATGGGGTTTTCTCTCTGAATTGGAGCTCAACACAAATGCTTATCGAGAGGGAAAAATGAAATGGCATCATGAAGAAGAAAAAATGGTTATGGCCTACCAAAGAGTGATTGATGAAGAATTAGAAGCATCATGAAAAATCTTCATCCTCTAGTGAAAAATAATTTATGATATCAGTGAGAGTCAGTATATATCAGAAATGTGTACTGATGCAAAAGGCAAAGACATAAAAATAATTGGCATTGCATAGAATGATGTGAACAAAATGTTCTGGAAGCTAAAAAATGTCTCAAGTAATGGTGATAAATATGCCAAATAAAGTATGATTAAAAAAGGACAGATAATACTGAAGTCATCTGTGACAAATGCATAGCTGGTTAAGAATTAAAGGAAAATATGCAAAATATATTAAATCTAAACATTTATTTTGATAGGAAAATTTTATGTATTCTTAAAAATGTGATCAAGAATATTCACAAGTTGAATGTTTTCTTTTTCAAGGCCAATTGTGTTTCAAGGTCCAGTTTGTTATCCAATCACTTAAAAAATTGTGTATATGGAAGTATATAAAATTATTTGTATGTTTATGTATATAAAGGCTCTGCATCTGTTAGAGGCTTATCCTTTAAATCTGGTAGAGTTGTCAATTATCTTGAACCCAATTAGGCAGAAACTTTACTCTGCAAAAAGAATTGAATAATGAACTGCAGAATGGAAAACACACTTGCTACTTTCTATCCTCTCCTCCAGAAGAAATACAAGAAATGTATTTTTCTTAAATATTTGCAAAAAATTTAAATTAGAGGATTAGTTTAATTCTGAAGAATTTGACCTTCCAAACACAACAATTTGTACTTGACCTTCTTAAGAGTCTGCTCAACAAAGAGGAAACCAAATTTATATCAGGTTTAAATCACAAACGCATCATAAAAACAAGGACATAAATCTAAGAACTTTATCCTTTTCGTTGGCACACCATGACTGCCTGAGGTTTCGGGAGTTTCGTGCAAGTTTCAAAACATTATGTGCCAAAAAGTTTTTCATTAAGTGAGAGATTTAGCAAGAGCACTGAAACAGGCCAAAGTCTCCCTCAGACCAGCTCAAAATGATTCGGACATAGTTTGACTTTGCATCCCAGTTTCTCCCCATGTCTCCTTGCAAACCAGGCAGGGGCTGCATTTATTTCTGATTTAACCTTCTGGTTTAGCCCACCTTCTGTCTTCCTCCTGTAGCTTAAAGCTGACTTAGTGAAAGCTGTAGAAGTCTTACACCAGATTTCACTGAGTAGTGTCATGTTGCTAATTCTAAACCTTACTTGGCAGAGTAAATTATGCTGGCATTTAAAAAGTATCTTTATTTTCAGTAAAGCAAAATGAAGTTGTTTTTACAGTAAGTTGCCCTAATTACCTATTCTATTTTTTTTTTTAATAGAGTGCTGAAAAAGCTGAAGTGTTTAAGACTGGTAAGAAGTTTATTTGGTTGAAATCTAAGGCCTCCACAATTTTAGTGAAACCACAGTAAAATGCAGAGCAGTTAAGTTGAAATCACATTTTTTTATTTAAATTTGATTAGATAAAGTAGACAATATTGTAAATAGTTTGGGTTGGAGGTTTATTTCTGAAAGCAGAAGCATTATGTTGTTTTCAATATGGTTATTTCAGTGCCTGAGACAGATGTTGTGTAGGCACAGAAAGCTACAGTAGCTGTTCCAATGTCAGCATAATTATCTTTCAAGAATACATTGTAGTTATTTTAAAATTGTTTTCATATATCTGTAGGAATCTGCAGAACTTCCTTTGTCTTCCAGGTTCATAAGATCAATCTTTTGAAGTAGATCTTCTTGCTTTGCTTTTTTGGATAAGATTTCTAAATTTTTTTGGCAGAAAAAATCTGCCTTTCTAAAGCAGTCTGTAATGCCTGAACTGCTTTTAAGTAGTTCTACAGCTTTTGGGGTTTTCATATGCAGTAGATGCCTGAGACTTTTGAACACACTTGCTTTCAAACCAGCAAGGAGCAGAATTCCAGATCTGGAATTGAATCTAGTAAATACTGTACTGAAGTTTAACAGGCACTTAAAACCACTAGTAATCATGTTTGTTTGTATGGATGGTGTGTAAGAAGATAATCTCTAAAAACAACTTCTTGAGGATGTGGAGGCCCAAGGCATCCACAAAAATGATCTAGAGGCCTTGAGCCAGAAAAGCTTTGAATATAAGCCTAAGTATACCCTAGTGACTTCCTCTGGGCTCAAGTGAAGCAAATCCTTTGCATTTATCCCAGGAAAATTTCACAATGCTTAGTTTTATACAGTGAGTGACCAGCATATGCTGCACCACTTCATGCTCTACCTCCTTGATGGTGTAAGCAACAGTAGGGTTCCACCTTCATCCTTTAGCCCATCTCCATGCAGCTGGTTGGTTAAACAAACTCGCACTGTGTTCTTAGGATAGAAACTAAATGAGGGCCAACACTGCTGATCATGTGGTCAGCAGCCAGATGATTTGGAATTAAATCTGAATTATCAGTAGTGCTATATCCCAACTACCACTCCCCAAACTAATGCTTGAGTAGGACACGTGCTGACATGCTAATGACATTTTTCCCGCAAGATATGTCCTGGCAACCCCTTTTTCAGTTTTTGTCGCAATCAGAACTCATCTCTCATAGTGCCTGTTTTCAAGATAGAAATTAAGTATGTTATTACATATATCCTGTGCAATAGAATGTAATTTTTATTAGGCAAAATTTTTTATCTTAACATAAATAAGCAAATATAAGAAAACCCAGCCCTTGAATACAGAAATGTCTTGGTGTTATAAATTGTTATGTGAAACACCGAACATATAAACACATAAATAAATAAAATACAATGTGCTACTCTGTGTTTTAAGAATAGTACTCCTGTTATTTCATTATTGTAGCTATCAGGTTAAAACAGCAGAATATTGCCTTTGCTGTTTGGAAGTCCCATAGATCTTAGTTTACATTCAGAGATGAGGGTCATATTCCCTTAATTTCCAATAGAAATTTTTTAAACTGCGACAGAATAATGCTTTGAATTCTCAGTAAGTTTCTTCTTTCTGGTTTTGCTTTATGATTATGCTTGTGGTTCTGTTTTTTTTTTCCTGAGGATTCATAATCTAACCTGAATTCTGACATCTTTTCACTAGCACAGGCATGTTTATAAGTGTTACCTAATGAAATCTAGGACAAAATATGAAGAAAATTAATTATCCACTAATGTGAACTATCCACAGCTAATTCAAATTACCTCTTTTCATCAGATCTTAGACCCTCTAAAGAACAACTTAATTTTTCTAGACATCAAGTGTCTAGTGTAAAAGGTTTTCTAATTAATTAGTCCTTTCTGTAATGTTTACATTTGAGATAATTAAAGAATAATGCCATAAAGAAATATGCATGAAGATGAAAGGGTTTCCTAAAGCATATTGCAGATAGTAACATAAACTGAAGAGTTTTCTGCCCACATTTGCTTGAAATGACACTCTTTTACTTTTGTCTAAAGGAATTCACAGCCGTGAGATGTTAAAATGCTGCTCATAGGTGTGTCATTACAGCAAATGAAGCCTTTTTCTTTGTGTTAATGTCGTAGGACCCGTTCAGATTCTTTTGTTCATAACATTAAATACTGTTGGAAGAACAGTTTACTGAATAAAATGAATCCATAAGGAGTTACTTTGGAAGCTGCCTGAAGTTTTTATGATTGTTTTCATTACAATACAAACTATGAAAATATCCTCTTGCAGTATCTGAACAATGTTTGTAGTTCTGCAGAAGGAATTTCACTGCGTTTAATATTTTCAAGGAAGATATTCCTATGTCTTAGTTATATTTAAAGGATAATCTCAGGGCTTATGGAGCTGCAGAATGATTCTTGATTTCCCATTGATTTTCTGGCTTATATTACTAAACAGAGAACTGCAAGATAACATTACATTCTTTTTTATATTTGAATCTGTCTAAATTCTCCTTTAAAAAATCATTTTTAAAGAATTAGTCAAGTTTTCTCTGTATTTACTCAATGATTTTCCTCTGTAAAAATTACAGTAATAAAATTCTGTCATACAGGATATGGAACCTTTTTGGTGGATGTCACATTTGGGGTTCCCGTATTACCACCGATCTGGCACTGCCACAAGCTGTTCCTTTCATTGTTCCTTGCTAAAACCCTCCTAGACAGCGATTACATTTTAGTGGTTTCATTAACTTCAATCACTGTATATGCTGGGTTTACCTTTCCTCATCACTTTGGTGTAATCACATTCTCCTCCATAGCCTCCAGATGCTGTTTCTCAACAAACACGTTCATGACTTTCACTTTGCAGCAAGGGAGAGGAGCAGTGTGTGCTGCATATTACAGCATTTGGACTCAGAAAGGCTCGTTCCAGCCCAGCCTTTGTAAGCTATTTCTGAAGAACAAGGGTTGTTCTAGCCTGGCCTGTACACAGCAAACTTTATGTAGCTTGCAATGCTGTCCTTCCTAGACAACTTAAAATAAATGAAGCCTCTAAGCTATTTCCGTTCAAAGCCATGTACTCTTAGCTATTAAGGGTGGAATGTCATTGCTAGGTATGCTCAGAATATGGTGATCAGGGAGAAATTTTACATCACATTAATAATAGAGGAGGCTTGTCAAGTTTGGAGTAATGAGGAGTTTGTTGGGGGTTTTTTTATGCTTTTTGTTGTCTTGAGAGCACAAAGTGAAATGGTGATATTTTGGAGTTTGGATTGAAATCATACTACTTGGAAAAAGATTGCATTAAACCTCAAAGGAGCTTATGCCTTTAAAAGCATTGCTGAACTTTGCAGTTTGGCAAAATATGCTTATTCACACAGTTTAAAAAGACAGCTAAAAATAGTTAATACAATCAGAATATGCATAAAATAACTTTAAGGTGTCAAGCTATCATCTCTGTTGGATAGAACTGAAATGTAAGCTAAAAATGTTAAAGGCCAGACTAGGACACTCTTAATTTTGCAAAGTAATGTGTGTAAGCAGTTTTTCAGTTTGGGGATTCATCCCACCTATGTGTAGCTACATGAAAGTTGGTCTACTAAGTCCAAGAAAGTTGGCTAAACTCTGACATACCAACTGAGATGTTTGCCCCATTGCAAGAGATTCAAATCAGTACAGAAAGCTGCAAGTTCGATGCATAAAGTCAGGTGGGAAAGAATCACAGCCTAAATAGTTTTTACTGTGGGGGAATTCATTTACTACAAGAATATGCATAAAATTCACATCAGTTCAAATGAAAAGTCTGTTGTGACATCTTTCGGGGACAGAAATTTCTTGTAGGTAAACAAATGAGAGAACACCTCAGATTCCCAGTGAGGTGGTAACTCAGGAGCAAGGGCCTCTGTGTCAGATGCAGATGATCAGCATGCAAGTCTGGAGCAGAAGTGTTTGTTAAATATTTATTTATCTAGATAAGAACAGAAACTTGATGGCAGAACTCTTTTATTTTGTGTACCTTATCTTTTAAGTTAATGACTATTCTGGATGGCAGAATCTTGGAAAAAGAAGTCTGGGAGACCCTTAAGGCAGAATAAATTGTGGCTGTGTACTTCCTGACAAATGTCTCTATAACCTGTTTATAGAATCCTCCAACGATAACTGTACCATGGCTACCCCAGGCAATTGATTTCACTGTTCCTTCATTACTACTTAATCTCTAAACTGATGTGTTAGTGTAGTTTAAGCCCATTACTCTTTCACTTATCTACTGTAACTATCAAGTTGAAGCATTCCCTGCTCTTTTACTCTTTCTTTTGTTATGTTTCCTAAATCTCCAGTTACCTACCTCCATGTCTTTGCTAAAGCACAGCTGACAGCTTCATTTACTTAATGGAGACAATAGTGGTCTTGCTGAAACCTTGCCCACTGTGACTAGAGGAGAACCATTGTGACAGGGATTTTTCACATTATTTATTGTGAGTATGAATATTTGTGTACTTTCTCTTCCTTTAGTTAGGCTAACAATGAAAATATCAAATAGAACCAGACCCACAAATAGACCTCTGTATCTCTGGGGAGTGTGTTTTACCATTTCATAGTAAACCATTAATATTTGTAGTGGGTTGATCCTGGCCAGATGCCAGGTATCCACTAAAGCCCTTACTCCCCTCTGCCACTGGACAGAGAGAAGGAAAAAAAGCCAGCTAAGGATTCATGTGTTGAGATAAGAGCTGGGAGAGGTCAGTTACTGCTGACCTTCACAGGCAAAGCAGACTCAAAGTGGGGGTATTATTTAAATTTATTACTAACAGGATAAGAGCAAAGAGTGAGAAATTAAACAGTCTTAAAAACACCTTTCCCCACCCCTCCTTCCTTCCACGTTCTCCCTCCTCTCCCTGAGCGGTGCAGGGGGGACGAGGAATGGGAGTTATGGTCAGTTGTTGTTTCTGCCACTGCTCAGAGAGAGGAGTCTTTCCTGTGCTCCCATGGGGTCCCTTCCATGGGAGACAGTCCTTGATGGACCTCTCCAGGGTGAGTCCATCTCTCGGGCAGCAGCTCTTCCCAACCTGCTGTCCCGTGGGTCACTCCTCCATGGGGTCAGTCCTTCAGGAATGATCTGTACTGACGTGGGTCCCCCACAGGGGCCACGGCTCCTGCCTGGAAAAAACCTGCTCCAGCCTGGTCTTCCCTCTCCACAGGCTGCAGGTCCCTGCCAGGACCCTGCTCCATCCTGGGCCTGCCACGGGATCACAGCCTCCTTCCTGCATCCACCTGCTCCAGCGTGAGAGCCTCCATGGGCTGCAGGGGGGTCTCTGCACCCCGATGCTCCCCCATGGGCTGCAGGGGGGTCTCTGCACCCCGATGGTCCCCCATGGGCACAGGGGGGTCTCTGCACCCCAGTGCTCCCTCATGGGCTGCAGGGGGGTCTCTGCACCCCGATGCTCCCCCATGGGCTGCAGGGGGGTCTCTGCACCCCGATGCTCCCCCATGGGCTGCAGGGGGGTCTCTGCACCCCGATGCTCCCCCATGGGCTGCAGGGGGGTCTCTGCACCCCGATGCTCCCCCATGGGCTGCAGAGGGGTCTCTGCACCCCGATGCTCCCCCATGGGCACAGGGGCAGAGCTGCCCCACCCTGCTCTGCCCCACGGGCTGCAGGGCCTCAGCTCCAGCACCTGGAGCACCTCCTGCCCCTCCTTCTGCACTGCCCTTGGGGTCTGCATTGCTGTTCCCATCTTCTCACTCTGCTCTTCCCTGGCTGGAATTCTTTCTGTGCCACAACCTTCTGTTCTTAAATATGTTATCCCAGAGGTGTTACTGTCACTCCTGGTTGGCTCGGCCTTGGCCAGCGGCAGGAATTCCATCCTGGAGCCGGCTGGCATGAGCTCCATGGGACAGGGGAAGCTTCTGGCAGCTTCTAAGAGAAACCACCCCTGTAGCCCACCCCCCCCCCCCCCCCCCCCAAAACCTAGCCACAGAAACCCGCTGCACTATTTCATAAGCTCAGTGATCCCAAGCATTTTCGTACCTATTCTTTATTACTTTTGTTGTGATTGTGCCTCCCCGGTTCACCTAATAGAATATATTGTGTCAAAAGCTCTAAAGAATTTGATATACACAATATTTTTTCCTCATCGACAAGACCTGGTGCCCTGTCGTTGAAGAAAATTAGAAAATTAGTTTGATATGATTTGTCCTGGACTAATCCATGCCAGTTCTTGGGCATAACCTTTTTATTTTTCAGATGCCTTGTTATTTGTGATCAGTTTGGGGATGAGGGAAAATTGAATTAATTCAATTATACTTTCAAAGGTGACTGGTTTATGTATCCTGTATTTCCTTTTAATGACAGACACTGCAATTTACATTTTTAGGTTTTCAGTTCCTCACAGCTATCTAATGAGCTTTAATGTGCCTGATTTGTTGCAGCTAGTTCAGTGAATTCATCAGTCAATATGGGTAACTGAATTGTTTTAATCTGTTTTTCTTTATTCCAAAGTGAAAATTTATTATTTTCTGCAGTATTAATTGTTCTAACCACATGCTTGCAGTTAACATTTTAAAACAGAAATATCATGCAGCATGTGAACTGTCCTGGCAATCTGATAGCTTGCTTTCTGCAATCATTATTAGACTGCCACTAATTCTCTTACCCCTAACATCTGCAGTGATTTCTTGAATGTTGGTTCTTGTTGGTCTTGAATTTTTTGCTGGCTTCTTTCCATCGTATGCTCTGACATTTCTAGTTTTCTTTTACACACTCCTCCTATTTTAGTATAATTGACCTATTTCCACTTCCTCTGTGCTTCCTGCTTTGGCTTGACACTGGTGAGAAGCTTCTGATGTAGTTATTTCCATCTTCTATATTGCAATAGTTTATGCTTGTTCTTGCACCATTCATATTTTTTGTGGAACTGCCACTCTTCACATTTTTTTTCCAGTCATATGCATTTTACCATTGAACTCTGTTTTCTGTGAGTCTGTTTGTTTCTATTCTACTAGCCAGTCACCTTCCTTTCCCAAGTTTCATTAACTCTTACTATACCATTTTAGTTTTCTTCCAAGCTGCATTTCAATTGCTTTCTGTTGATTAAATATACAACAGTCTTTGCACTGATTGCTTTTTCCTGTGTCCTGTATGTGCATGTGCATCTGTAAGACTTGTCGCCACCATAGTTTACAGATTAATCAATGTTGTATTGTTCATTCTGTTTCTGAAGGTTGTCTTGAGTACTGTAAATCTCCATTATTAGCTTTTGGTGTGCCTTAGGCGGTTGTGGTATTTGTTCACAAAAGTTCTTTCCACTGCATTTTCATGGTTCAGTCCTTTGCAATGGACTCTAACATGTTCTCAGACTTTCAACAAGGCTAATTTCCTAAATTTGGATCTCAAATGTCATATATGAACATGGTAGCTTCTTCCATTGCATTGGACTTCACTAGCAAAGGGCAGTGTTCAGGAGCAGGTTCAGTATTTATTGAAACAAAAGGGAGGGAGAGACTGTTCATGCACAGCAGTATTACATGATGCGAGGCTACATCTTGTACTAACAGAATTTAAATGGTAGTCATGATTTTTAGACTGCTGTTTTAAATTTGTGCCTACCTCCTTGGTCTTTCAGAACAGCACTGCTTTTGGTGTTGTCTTTAGTTACATCATATTATTATTCAAAGCAAAGTAGACAATTTCAAAAAGAAAGGAAAAGCATCTCTAGAATTACGCACTGCTCAATTTATCTTTATAGATATATGCATGAATTTTGATTTCTGTATAATTTTCATTTACCATATGTGCAAGCTTGTTTAATCATCAGCTTATACTATGTGTTGTCATAAACAGGCCTCTATTAACATGTTTTTCTTCTTCCTTATGTTTAAACAGAATTTGTTGTATTTCTATTTGTGTGCATTACCTCTGGTCCTATCACTGATTACTGATATAAGGAAGTAATTTTTAATTATGAGGATGGCAAAACACTGGAATAGGATGCCTAAAGATGTGGTAGATGTCTCATTCCTGGAACAATTGATGGTCAGGTTCAATGGGGCTCTGAGCAACCTGATGTAGTTGAAGATATCCCTGCTTATTGCAGGTGGGTTGGACTAGGTGACCTTTAAAGGTCCCTTCCCACCCAAACGGGTGGGTTCCTGTTCCATGGTTCCTGTGGGAAATTCCATTAAATGTTTCTCTGTAGATATATATAGGGAGAGATATATAGATAGATAGATGCAATAAGTCCAACATGACACTAGGATCCTACTTATGATGTGCTGGGTATAGATTGTCACCAAATCTTCTTTACTGTTATTTAATTCTCACCCAGGATAGACTATTGACATGCCCTTGTAATTTCAGTGCACAGTTTTTGACTTGATAGGTACTGTAAACTCTGTAGGCAGTGTTAGAGTCACATGGAGTTCCACCTGCTAACTGTGCAAAAAAAGCTTTCTCTGCGGTTCACTGAAAACCAGTTCCTATCATGCTTTAGTCTCTATTGGAATGCATGCCCGGTTGTGGAAATTTGAAAGGATTTACTCCTTAGCCAAAATATCATTAAACTCACCACTTGGATTTCGTTAGAACAGCACCCCTGTATGAATCCCAGCAGAGGGAGTTTTCCAGGGAGCTAATCCTCTAAACCCCAATGAATGTCAGTGAGTACAATGGATGCATAATTCCATATGTGTTTTTGGAAAACTTTCTCAAAAATAAAATTTGACCTATTCGGTATGTACATAAATGATTTTCCATTATACCAAAAATCCAAAGTGCCTGTATAAATCAGTGGTTTGTCGCAGCTTTTAAACAGAGAACATGACTGATTCAACACATACTGATATTGATCTAACTAAAATCAATTGGAGTGAGATTTTTAAAGTCTCAGGAAACATGAAATTTTAATGTGTAACATGCATGTTTAGTGCTCGGTATTTTGAATGCATTCAGTCAGCCATACCACATGTGCCAAACGTGCTGAAAGCCCTCCTAAGGCTTAGTGCTTCTATAAGATATATCATGTATTGACTTGTGCATTTCCTATACGTAGCTCTAGTGAGAAATGGTAAGACACTATACAGTTTGCAAATTCTAATACTTTTCAATCGGAAGCACAGTCAGGGCAGTTTATTTCAGGTGTATGGTTATGAGGACTCCCCCCATATGATACTAAACCTGTGATATCAATACAAAAAAGAAGTTGAAAGCTCTAATGCTATGGGGATCACATAAATCTTCCTTTTAATCTGTTGTTTCTGTCAGCTCTCTTTTGTACTTCATGTGGATTGTCTTTCCCACTCTAAATTATTAGTCTCTGTAGCTGTGCTCTTCACTTGAATTCTCATTATCTGCTAGAATTTGGATGCAGCAACTGCACTTAGATTAAGGCAGTACTCTGTGAACACAAGGGTAACCCCTATCTTGAAAGAATGAATGATCCTCTTAATGTGAGGGTCAAGAAAATACAGAGCGATTAAAAGAACATATTCATAATATGAGTCATTGAGAGTGTAATGAACTGCAAAGTCATGGTGCCTTGGAAGACAAATTTCTCAAATTCATGTCTGGTAATTAGAGAGCAAGTCCCTTCTTCTGTTATTACCAGGCAGCATTTCTGATTTCAGAAGATCTTTTCATAGTACTTAAATTCCCTGAGTAATGCTCAAAACTCACTCCAGATTAGCATTCTGCCTTTTGTTCTTTAGAACATTTGTCTCAGCAGGATAATGAGTAACCAAAATAATTAGTTAATACTTTTGACTTTGCAGTAAAACCAGCACAATCTCTCTCCTGTGTACAAAGAACATCCTTCAAAATGAGTGCAACTGACTTGACAGAAAGAAAGCCAGACTGCAGCCTGGCACGGCCAGCCTTCCAGAGCCTATCAGCAGCATACCAAGGTAAGTATTTCTGGAAATGATCCACAGGAGAGATAACTGTGGCTCCCCAGCCTTCAAGTGCAGGATAAGGCCTGGTTGAAGGGATGTCTGGACTCCCCAGGGTGACACAGTGACACTGGTCAGCGGTGGGGAAGGTGAGCTTTCCAAGAGACAGATAACACCAAAACCACACCTGCAGAACAAGGATCTGTATCTGAGGCATTTGGAAATGGAAAGACATACTGCCCTTAGTATATTAGATGGTAATGTATAAGTAGTAATTTCTGTGTTAAAGCAATATCTAAAGAAAAGCAGGGGAAAATAAAAGCCTACACCTGAGGCTGTTCTATTAGATATTTCTTTTCTTAAGAACCTACATTCTGGAGTAGATCACCCAAAGAATCTAACTGATATACATGAAGTATATGATAAAGTTGTTGAGCAGTAATATGTGATAAGATTAATACTTCATGGGAGGTATGTTAGGATTAATGCTTAGAAATTGGCACAGATGCCTGGATAAATTGGCAAATTTATAACGTCTCATTTTGTGGAAGGGTATGACATGACAAATTTAAAGAGAGTTCAAGATGCCAGGTTGCTTTATTTTCATTATGGCATTCTTTTTTAGTAATATCTTCATGTGTAATATTTAGGCTAGTGTTTATATATTTTGGAACAAATGTAAAGAAAGAAAATTAACTGATAGATTAATTAGCAGCTACTGAGGGGATGAGAAGTTCTAGGCATGGTAAGAGACTTTCAAGATCTAATTTCAAAGGTGAATGTATCCCTGCATGCACTATCGCTTATTCAGCAATAGAGTCTATTAGTCTGTGTGCACCTGGACCAATTTTGTTGTTGTATTACTCATCATTGAACCTCAAATTACCTAAAAGAAGCTATAAAACCTATTCTGGAGAGACCTGCTATCCCCCTACAGTTTTGGTTTTTTAGGTGTTTTAGGGATTATTCTTTTGTTGTATTCATCCCCTCAAGGTCATTCTTTGAGGCATTTGTGGATCAAAAAAATAAAAGCAGTCCTGGGAGGTTGCTGAGAGGAGACACTGAGGCAGTTGTTTTGCAACATGAGTTCTGGGAAGCAAATACAGGTGAACAGGCAGGCAATATTATGCCCCATGCAGAGGTCTCCTTAACAGAGAGCTGTTTTCCTGGTCTATGATGAGTAATTCGAGGGAGGGATTAATTCAGTGGGCAGTAAAAATATTTCCCTCTTGAACCACCAGATTGTTGGACCATTGTCTGTCTCTGAAATAGTGCTTTAAAACCTTTTGATCTGAAAAGGATGAGTTTCTAATTTGTGCTTCTCATGTGGAAGAAGATACTCCATCACTGATGTCAGTATATTCATGCATTATTTCATTCACTGCTGCTCCTGCCTATGCTCCTGCCATATATCCCTTCTGTCCATGATTTCTTGCCTGATGACTGAGGGGTGGGCTGGCAATCTCTGTGTATGTATGTCTCCCATGCCATTGGCTCAAGTGTAGCAGAAATCAATGTCATTTATATGCACAATGAGTATTACTGTAGTTTGTATGTATAGCTCCTGAAAAAGAACACAGAAAAGTAGCATCTTGGGCAAAGTGCAGTTGAGTGGCTCAAGTATTGAGTCTTATCTATATCAACGGTAACAGATTACTGTAACAACTGTAACTGAGGCAGAGCGTAATGAGAACAGCTAAATGGGAATTAACATGTTTGAAAAGGGTTTGAAAGACACAAGGGTGACTAAAGAGAATGTGTCACCATATTTAAATGGTGCTTCTGTGATATTCCATGTGCTGAGGAGGGTAGTTGGAAGGTTCTTTATACCTTTTTGCATAAAGTTGAGAATTTTTGTAATGATATTCTTGTCTGGAAGCTGAGAAGAGAGTGGAGAGTATCTGCAGTGGTGGGTGTTGGATGGAGGGGTAGATATAAAGACTGGTGGCTTCAGCCCACTCACTCAGATGCTCTGTAGTACTGGCTGAAAATGGTGGCAGAGCTGGGTTTTCAGCAGGTGTCCATCACCCACTTCTGTTACCCACCATCAGGCATAAATGTATCAAGAAGTCTTCAGTAAAGCAGCAGGCAATATAATTTTTGAGACAGTTATGACTTCTGATAAGAGACAAATAATATATGTACAGCTACATAAGGAAATGCCAGCTTCCACAGAAATGTTCTCTGAGGATTGCAGAGGACCACAGCCAGACTTTCTGAGAACGTATGGAGAAACGAACAAGACCCATCACTTCTGGGACAGGGAGTTTGTTTCTGTCAACAGTGAAAATACTGTTAATTGTCAGTTCTTTTGATGACACTTTACATTTTAGTTGTGGCTTATTTATATGCTTATATTTTCAACTGATGAATCTGTTTTTTCTTTTGTGATTCTCTGTGACTACAAATACACAGTAAAAGGTGCTTATTTCAGACTGGCAAAAAGCAGGGTTGATACTGCATAAAAGGTGCAAAAATTTGCATGGGAGTATTGTGAAGTGTGAAAACAAAATGCCCAATCGAAAATTAATACCTGTGAAACATATGTTTGTGCTTGATAAGTAGAAAAGAATTGTTTCCTCAGTGAGGAAGCATGAGTCACCAAGGAAGCACTTCTTCACAAGCATGTGGGTGACAGAAGTTTCACAGTAATGATGTGAAATCCAGAAACCTTCAAACCATTTGCTACAAAAGAGGAAATTCTGCAACTCAAGTTTTTTTCCAATGTAGTTATCAGTAGCACACAGTTCAATTATTATGGGCATTATATAAAATGATTACTTTCTTGGAACTATTTTGAGTACAGATGGAATAATTTCTCTGGAAAGAAAAGACACATTCTCAAGATTGAATCTCATTACATCTTGGGAATGGGAAGGAACCCGTAGTAAAAACATTTGCTCTGAAACTGCTAGTCCCAAATCTACTCACATGGTTTGGTCCAGCCTCTCGTGAAGCCAGAATTCTCTGGTTAAGACTCTTAAAGAATTAGATACCACAATGTACATCTCTCAACTAAGTGTTTCGGCAGAAAAGGCAGTTATTTAGTGTGGAGAAAAAGGAGAATGGGTACTATAGGGGGAAAATGAGTTGACAAAGAGCAAAATGTAGTAAGACAATAAAACAACTCCAACATTTCATACCTGTGGAGCAGGACACTGCATCCTGTCTATTCCTTTCAGACTGCCTGGTCTTATATAGTAGTCTATAGCATTTAACTTGGTGGCACATGGCATTAGTTGTTTTGTAGCTTGGTCACTGTATCTGGTTGACAATATCCAAGCAATGTTTTCTTAAGGGTGGATAGGATATTTAAGAGGTGTTGAGCTAAGGACAGAGTGAATACCTGTCTTTAGAGCAGGTATAGATACTCTCCATACATTGCATAATCCCTAAGGGACCTCATACATATTACATGTGGATGGAGAGGAAATCTGGCCTCAGACACAACCTAAAGAATGTGTCAATCAACAGGTACAAAAATGTCATGTCAATTCTGTGTTGACCAAGTGATTTGAGTGACTTGTTTGTTGTCCAGCTTGCCTGTATGAGTTGGCCACATACCTCAGGCTAATCCTGCTGTCGTTGAACAACAGCTTCTAATTAGGCATAAGAATGGTTTTATTTCTTGAGGTTCCTAGGCAAGACGCTTCACTCACATCTCTGAGTGGGAATCTTTGGACAATTCAGATCATATGCTTGCTTTTCTAACCATTGGTCTAGCTGAGTGACAGGCAAGAAAAAGGTCTAAACTTTCTTACCCTTATTTCTTACATTGTAACAAAACTGAAAATAGAGATGTTTTCCGTTTTTGGCTTAGAAGATTAAACTACCTGATCAATAGCTTGAACTTCTGCCATCTCTTTTTTCTCTGTTATCCCTTAGTCCCCTTGAAGGCAATCAATTCTTATAGTAGAAGCCCTAATCTTAGTGTGATGATTGACATTCTAAAATTACTTAGGAAAATTCTGAATTCAATGGGCAACTTCTGTTTCTGTTGTCCTTTACTCAGACAAATGCCGGCTGGCTCGCTAATCTGGACTTATGTCAGGGGAAACACATGCTCAGTAAAAGCAAAGCTTATTTACATTCCTGAATGCATGTCAGTTTTTTACAGTTCTATCTCCAAGAGAGGTTTCTTTTAGAGATATTTTGAAATAAGCTGCTACTAATATGGACTCTAACTTTGCCAGTCAAAGAGCTGAAGTCTTTAATGAAAATTATTGAATTATAAATATTTAAGACGTGAAAGGAAGTTGACACAAGAAGAGTTTTGTGCTTTAAACCTGTGCAAGCATTTAATGGAGATTTTTACCCCCTTTCGTGATGGTTAAATGTGAGAGCTATTGTTTTTTAATTTCTTTGCTGGCACAAAATGCCTCTTTAATTAGGATTTTAAGATGCGATACTAAACATTTGAAGTTAGTAAAAATAGTTCTGGGACATGTTGATGAACTAGAAAATTGAGATAAATGGTGTCACCTTTAACAAATGCATTAAAAATTGTAAATGGTAGCTACACAATTGATGCAATCAAGCTTTTCCAATATAATAGGGTTTTTAACAAGATTTGGGGCCTGAAATTGACAGAGCTGTAATTAAAGTTCTGCATGCTGACCTACCATGGCATGCACACATCTCTGTTATTGAGTCTGCTCTACCCAAAAACTGAAGAAATACACTCTGAAATGTGTTTGTTTTTTTTTAAATCAAGTGTATTTATTCCAGGTAGGGATATCAGCACGCAGACAGTTCCTGCAGAGACTGTGACTGGAGTTGGCAAGTTAAACAATATACCTAAACCCTTTTGTTTCTTTTGTTAGCTACTGGTGATCATTCACGTCTATGTTTTCTTTTCTGTTGCATTCATAAAGCTCTGATTAATGTGATATGAAATCCTATTCTAGTTATGATATCTGAAACTAGTGCTTATAGTTTGATTACATTTTTGTATGTAACCTTTCTACAACTTTATACCCTCTTATTCCCTAGTTTGCAGAAACATATTTTCTGTTCTGTCCCCTTCCGTTTCATGTTTTCTGTGCTATGCCTGTTTTCTTATTCAGCATAAATAACCATTATGTTCTGCAGTCATCTAACTTCATTTATATTAGGAATTAATACGATATACCTCCAGGCTGTCTTCTCATTAGCCAGAACAAAAAAAGGAGATAGGCTTCAGCTCCTAATGAATCATTCCTTTTTGGTGGAAGTGCAGTTCACTGAAATTCCATTAAAATCTTAGATATCCACTAAAAGTACAAGTGTAATACATTTAAATGCATAATGGAATACAGACTGGGCATATGAAAAATGAATGAGCACTTACAGAAATGATTGTGCTTATTTCAAAACCTCTAAAGATTACTCTGGAAGAACTCCAAATTTTGTGATCACAAACAACCTCTTAATTTTCAGTGCTGTGGCTGGTCACAGTCATGAACTGGAAATGTGGAAACTCGCTTGTATGGTGGCACCATTGTAGCCTGACTATTGCATCACCCTGGATTCTTCTGCATGGTTGTTTTTGCTCCAGGTTTGTCTTTTTGGTGTTAGTTCTAGCTCGTTCTTTTTTTGTCTCTATTGTATATACTATCTTATTATATTTTTAAGATTTAAAAATTATTTTTCCTAAAAAAAGGACTGAATTATAATTTCTACATTCTTCCTTATTTCTGAGCATTAGACCAGTTATATTTCTCTGCATTCATTTCTATTTTTTTTCCCCTTTATGAAGGTGCTACAGTTATGTAAGTGCTCTAGCAGAAACTCTCTAGAATGTATTAATAAGGCTAGTAAGACAAAGGGGAAGAAGAGTTTTAGCTCAGGAGCCAGCGGGGCTCCTTGACAGTGCTATAAACTGGCATGGAAGGGGGAAAGGGATAAAACCAGGCTTGTCAATGATGAGTGATGGAATGGTGTGCCAAAGCTTGAGAAAACCAGCACTCATAGGATCCCTCAATCTGCCTTATGAGGTATTGGCTACAGTGTACCACACCTGAAATGTTTCTACACCAATGCATGCAGCACGAGGAAGAAAGGAGCTCAAAGCTTTGGCCCAGTCCTGGAGATTTGACATCACTGGCATAAGTGAAACCTGGTGCGATGAGACCTGTGACTGGAGTGCCCTGTTGGATGGTTGCAGGCTCTTCAGGAGGGATGGGCAGGGCAGAAGAGGCAGAGGGGTGGCACTGTAAGTAACAGAATGTTTAGAATATATGGAGCTCAGAGTTGGCAATGGCATTGTTGGGAGCCTCTGGGTGAGAATCAAGGGCCGAACAAATAATGGGAATGTCACCATGGGAGTCTGGTGTAGACCTCCCAGCCAGGACGATGACACCAGTGAGTTATTCTTTGAGGAACTAAGGGACACTTCCAAATCAACTGCCCTTATCCTTATGGGGGAATGGTAATAGCAGCAGTAGGGCAAGTTATACCTCTCTTTACCTTTGTGTGTATTTTAAAGAAAAATTGCTCAGGAAATGTTTAATGACTATGAGAGGGAGAAAGTGAAGACACAGAATGCTGATCAGTTAAGGGAAAAAAACACTTGCCCCATAGAACTGATTTTGATGAATTTCTCACCTGAAAAAGCAATGAAGAAAAAAATTTTTTTCTTTTTTCAACTTTGATACATTTATACCAAAAATATCAAAAATATTTCTTTTTGCCTGTCCTGTCAATGGCAAGTGTCTGCAAGTGTCTGCAATTTGGCAGTTATTATTAATGAAATGTTCAAAGTTTCTTCAAAGAAAATTATCACCTATAATTAACACACTAGAACAGAAAATAATGAAATAAACTCCTTATTCTTTGTTCTGGAGACAAGATTTGGTTTTAATATTCAAATCATGCTTTATTTAATAAAGGACCTTGTTATTTCTATGTGACATTTTAATCAAACATGGAAGTGGAAAAGTTTTAAATGATTATGTTTAATTACCTAATCATAATTTAATCAAAATAATCTTCAATGGTAATAATTACCATTGTCAGTCCTTTTTTCACACATATTTAGATATATTATATTAGTATTAACCTTGATTAATATGCTTATTGAAAACTACATTCTAATTTTCTCCTTCAAATCAGCAATATGCCTCAAGTAATTTAAGAAGCATCTTTAATCCTTTATATTTATTGATTATGAATCAATTCGGTGTTTTAACCTATTGTTGAAGATTTAGTGAGCAGTCACTCATCAGTAGATTAATGTATATGCATTAATCTCTAGTACATACTGTTTTTTCAGTTAGGAGTATTTAAACCCAACAGAGATGAAGTTAAAGACTTCAAGGTGTTTGAGTCTCCTTTTAAATGTTGGCTTCATCTAATCTTCTTATAGATATTACATGGTATCCATAATTCAGCTAATATTTAGATCTACTGACTATTTATAATTAAATTAAATTTTAAAAATTTTCACACTCAGACTACCTCTGTATTACAGCTGCTGAAGCAGTGCTATCTGAACAGTCTGAAATGGGGATTGGAAGCCAGCGAGATGCTGGAAGCACTGTGGCTTGTTTGGGTTAATATAATGTTAAGAAGTGTGATAAATTAGTCTCTGTAGAGTTTCATGGTATCACAGTTTGACTGCTTCTGGAATCTGAGCTAGTGTGTTTTAAGTTATCTTGGCTGGTGAGATGCAGCAATAATGTGTCTCATTAAATCCAAGTCTGAAGTAATTCCTCAAGAACTAGCAGAGCTGTTAGGTATAAAGCCAAAATAAGCAAAGGTAGTGATGAACTCATTCTGTTTTGCTCTATTTCTTAGGGAAGATTGTTGAAAAACCTCTGAGGCAGCACAGCTGAGAGAATCATCTTCAGAATAGAAGCAATGTTTGGATCATGACACTTATTACATCTCCTAACTTTGATCTTATCTCATTATCTCAGTTCTAATCTGGATACCAGTGAGTAAACAGAGGCAAAGATCAATTAGTGCTCATTGCCCTTTGTCTGTGTAAGAGATTCTAATTTCTACAGTTAGTATTTTCTAAATGATTTCAGCACTAGAAAAAGATTTTACTGGACTGTACTCTTTGAAATGTCTCCCAGCATTAGAATTACCATTTCTCACAACTTGCATTAAAAACAAAGCAAATCTCAAATCATTAATGTATTTCCAATCATTGATTTTGTTCTTATTTTTACTTTTTCCCAGTTAAAGTATTTTATCATTCTTAATATTTTATCCATGCCTTTGAATAAAGTCATAAACCATCTAAAAATTACATACTTTATTTGAGGTTTTTGTTTTCTTTTTGTTTGTTTTTCCATACAGAAAAAAAGTACTTGCCTACATGGTTCCTCAGTAACAGTCAATTGCTGTTAAAAGTTAGCTTTTTAAATGGACATTGTCCAAAATCTCTTTGTCCTTCAGCTGTTGTTTCAAATGCCTCAGCTAATTTTGTAGCCGTCTACACTACCAACAACACTTGGTAATTTTCAATGGCTAAGTCCCTCATAATCCTTTCTATGTCATCTTAAATTATTTGAACTGCTGCTTAGCATTGTGCTGTCAGCAGTTCTGTAACTCTTTTCATTGATTCTACCAGCTAAATTGTTCCTGTAGAGCGTATCAGGACATAAAATAGACTGGAAATACAAACCAGCGTAAGAGTGTTACCTAAACACTCATCCCTAAAGAGTTACATGCAGGTTTCATAATGCCTTTGCCATAGATTAACTGCAAATCTTTATAGTGTTTCCCAGACAGTTTTTTGAAGGACAGAAACAACTCAAGCCCCCTTGAGAAATATATCATGATATACAGTAATTAGACAGTAGTCACTGTTGCAATGTGCCTGCATTATGCAGCATGGGACCTCCTGTCACATCTAGGTTAATGTACCTGATTAATCCAATGTGAGCAATGCCCAGTGCTACATGTTATCATTTTTCTATGCAAAAGTTCCTTGGGAATTGATCCTAATTTTTCATAAATGTATAATGTAAATTCTAGATACCTGTGGGGTTTAGCTAATTTAAGTTGTACCAGAGGGTGCTCTCTTTTTCCTGTGGCTTCATAATTTTTTGGAGAAGAATACCTAACATAGTATGAAGCACAAACAGTTAACTATATGTTTTATGCTCACTTCATTGAAGAATTAATTGAAGTAATATGATGTTTCTGAGAGTTTAATTTTTAGGGTTTTAATATGGTATAAAAGATTTCTGCAGTCTTTAAACTTATTGAATGTGTCTAACAGTACAGTTAAATGAAAAAATAAGTCAGTATTTCTGGGGGAAAATTTTTTTTGGAACTCAGTGATGTTTTTTCTATATTCTCTATTTTCCTAAATTAATTTCTCGTGTTTATTGGCAAGTATGTCTTAAAGCAGTGTTAACTTGTATGCTTTTGTTTATCATAGGAATTAATAACAAACAAAAGGCAAACCTGAAATCTTTTCCCTTGCCACCTTAGAGCAACTAAACCATATTCCCTTTTGCATACTGCTGAACGTTTGACTCCAGTAGACTAACATAGGACTAAATGTGTGACGTATCTGAGTTTCAAAGAAACAGCATAGTGAAGTGTGTCATGGTTCATTCATCCTTTGACCTTTGAGTTGGAACAATCAATAAGGGAGTCAAATTACTGTCAATGATATCTGGTTGTTTTCCTCTATAAGAAATACCTTTCATACTTCAGTTTTTGCTGGGTGTACTTTATTGAGTTTTTCACATAAACGCTATTTAATATAGGCCAAGGGAAATAGCTTTTAACTATAAACCAGACATACCAGTGTTAAGAATTAACTGCCCAGTTCCTCCGCTGAGAAACAGAACAAAGGAAGAGACTGGCTCACATACATATGCTCAGGCTTTTCCAATATTACATGCAGTTGCAGTTTTCTATTGTTTCATGTTGAGAGTTTATTAATATTACAGTTCATGTTAGGCTTAGCTTTAGCATTTGTTTTTGTTTTGTTTCTAATCTCATATAAATGCCCAAGGAATTTTAAAACAGTTCTAGTCACCTCCTGTGGGATAGAGACCTGAATTTTTTCAGTCGGTAACCAATGGTGAGAACATTTCTTCAAATAATATCTCTTCCAGCTCTCAGGCAGAGGTGAAGCCTGAGTATTGTAACTTAGTTTTACTGTTCCAAGTCCCTGTCTGTGAACAGGTCGCAGTTGCTGCAGTACAGGTGCCTCCCTTGATGGAACTTGGTGAAGGACAACATGCAAGGGACAGATGTGCTCTTCTCAGACTTCCTTTGAGGCTCTTTCCAGATTTTTTTTCTTGAATTTCTGTTTGTATTCTTTTTACTAAACTCAGATTGAAGGTCTGGTTTTTCTTTTTACTTCTGCTTCAAAAGATATCTCACTTTTTCTTTGTTCTGCTGCATCCAAATCTCATGTCCTTGTGTTGGGTAGATTCTCCAGACACAATTTGTGTGCCTACTTATGGCATATTAGCTGTGGTTAACATACCAGGGACTATGGTTTGACAGCAGTGTTGAGAACCCATTGTGAATGTTTGGGGATCTTACCTTGACCTAATTCTTGTCAGTGCCATGACCTGCAGGAGTGTGCGTTCTTGAGGCTGGTCTCCAATTTAGTCTTCTGTAAAAGAAATCCAGTTTGTACATGCTGAGAGCACTCTGCAAGGCACAACAAAGCATGCTCGGCTTCAAGAACATTTTGCTTTAGGAGTTCATTCCTGAGTCAAACTAAAAACGTAGTGTGGATACAGCAATGGATTTTGTATATGTATGGTGCTCTTTTGTGCTCTGAAGTTGTTCTTTTCCTCCAGTAAGATTAAATTTCTACTAACATTTCTGCTATCTTTATGTTGCTTACATAACAATACAGATTTATCTGAGAAGATAATACTTCATGCTCTTGGTTCTAAAAGTCTTTGCTCAAATTCTCCTGCTGTCTCATTTAGTTTGACAAAATTCAGTTCATTGCCTATGGTCCAAAGTGTGTCATCAGTCACAGGATGGTAACCCAACCAGATGGGAGATGCTACATGCTTTAGGCAGTCTTCTTAATTTTCTTTTGTACTCTTTGAATGTTATTCACTTATGTAGGATTAACTCTTAAGTATGTACTTTAAAAGATGTTCCTTTGATTAGATCAGAGTGAGTTTTGACAGAGTTCATTAAAGTCAGTGTGAGGCTTTTAATTGGTTTTTGGTGGAGTTTGATCAGGAACTTGGACTATTAACTTCTGAATCTCAAAAATAGTTTCTGTGTTTCAGAGAAAATTTATGTATTTGGTGCCTTTAACTTTATCTGTGTTCTGATAACCCTTCTGTGGATGTTATCTTACCCATTAATGCTGTCTCATTCACTCTATTTAAACTAAAGGACTAGAGACAGCAAAATGACCCAATGACAATTGGTTGCTTTTCTTTTATAGCACCTTTTTCTTGTTTCTTATCTCTTTTTGTAGTATTTTGTAGTTCTGTCTCCTGACAGTTCTCTGAAAAGTAACTGTTCTGAATTTATTTTCATTTCAAAAACCACAGAAACAAAGTTTCATGCAGCTCACAAGATATCTTTCCAGTCTGTAAATGCTTTGATATAGAATTAGATCTTTTTTAGATTAATGATCTGTCACATAGAATCCCAACACAAATATTGTTGCATGCTCCTGTCCAATTCATCTTTTATCAGCCAAGCATTGCCATTGAGTCACTGTCATTTTCTACTTGTCTCTGTTTCTTATTCATGAAATCATTTGACAGATTATTAGTTCACTTCCTTAGTTTTATTTGCTGTTTTATTATCTTTAGAGAAGCAGTTAATAAAAAATATTATTTCTCTTCCTTGCTACACTATAGTTTGTTTAGAATACCAAAACCACATAGACAAAGGTTGACATTTCAGCAATGCATGCATTTAAAAAAAAGTCTTCTTACAGAAGTAATATTGGCTAGAGTAAACATAATTTGTTCCACCTTAGTGCATGTTAAAAACTACCTGGTGCTCAAAAAAACCATTTGGCTACAGCCCTAAAAGCCTAAAGTACTGTGTCAACCAACTGGAGAAAGAAACTGAAATAATGAAGAATTCATATTTTGTAATTTTTTTTTTTTACATGGAGAGAATCTTTGAGTTTCTAACTTGTGAGTTTTTACCTCTGCTTAATTGAAGTACTTGCCTCACAAGTACTTAGTATTCAAGCTGCATGTGTTATCCTTGTCAATAATGTTAATTAACTTTCTAGGCTCTGTAAACCTACCTTTATCAAAATAGGTTTAGACAGAAAGCTAGGAGTTCTTGATTCGCTGGTTTTATTTTAGGCGGGGATTTTACAAAGCAAGTGAGATTTGACATTGTTATTGTTCTCACTTCGGGGACTATTTTTCAGTTTAAATACAAACTCTGGGTGAAGAGACATCTGTTTTGGTTAATCACTTGTACCCTCAGCCCTTGCAGCCGTGGGGATTTTGGAGGAGAGGCAGCTTCTCCTGCCAGCCTCTGCTGCAAGGGCTGTGCAGTTGTGTTCCAGGGCAGCACGATCTCTGGAGGAGGGCAGAGGCTCTCAGCTCTTGTTGCAGCTGAGCGGCTCAGCCACTCCAGGCCTGTTTTCCCTCTGAGGACACAGCAGATGATCCTGGGGAGCAATAACACCTCAGGAACTGAGTGCTGCCGGCTGCGTCTAAGGGACCCCAGCAGTCTAACAATGGCTGCTAGAAACAGGTTACTTTACTGTCTTTTTCCATGAAATGTCACATCATCCTATATTTATTGTATAGGCTGAAAATTCTATACAACTTCAGGAAAGAAAGTGTTTCTGGATCTTCTTTTTTTCTACTGTACCTAGTACAGAAACATCCTGCCCCATTTCTGGAACCCAAAGAACTATCTTAATACAAGTAAGGATATAATAGTACGTCTGTTAGAATATAATAATACATCTATTTTCTGGGCTTACTGAGATGATTTTATCACCAAACTCTTCTGCGCTTGCATGAAAAGAAACTGTGTGGTAGCCTCTTTCAACACTGAGGAATAATTATGTTTTTGTGGGAAGTAACTTCTCTCTATGTTCACATAAAAAAGATAACTGATGAAAAGGCTTATTAGAAGTTTCTCTGCTTTGTAAGACCTGATAATGTGCTTTATAATACAAACTGAATTCAAGAATAATATTCCCATGGTATTAAACCAGTCGAGAACTATTAATTTCTTAGTGTTTTTTTCCTATCTGCAGTCACTGTCTCTGTATGGGCTCCTCTGTCTGTATCTCAGTCTGCCAAATATGGCACTAAATGTATGTCCAGTAGACAGAACTTTTGTCAGTACCATATTGCTTTCGCCTGTCAACTTCCTGGCTCATGTTTACTTCTTTTGAGCATAAATTGCTGTGGTTTGTTTCCTTCTCACATAGACTTCCCTGTATTATAATGCAGTACATTCTGAACCTTGGGTTGAGGTTGTGAGGAAGCAGATTGACTACTTTTGGAATGTGTGGAACTGATTTAAGGAAAACTATCTTTATAGATACCATGGCAGTAATTTATATTATTAATGATTCAATACAGGGAAATAAGTTTCCCAAATTGTAGTTGGAAAGCAAGAGAAAATTGTCTCCTCAAGATCTTTTAATAGACTAGTTATCAGATTAGCAATCTGTTAGCAGCCTGGACTGTCATGAGCAGGAACCTACGCACAATATGAGCTGTCATTTATTCTTAGAAACAGAAAGAAAATGAAGAAAAAAACCTGAAAAATTTTCATGTCTCAAATAGTATTAAAGTTACCTTGTAATACTGGAACTATGCTCCATCAATGCCAGGATCCAACCTTCAGCAACGGCACTGTAAGAAGAGGAAAGCTACAACAAAAGGTAGCCAAAACCAATCCAAAGCTAGGATCCTAACAAAACAAAAAAAAGTCCTTTCCTTTGGCATATCCTTGAGCTCCTGCAGAGACAATAAGAAAATAAACAACATGTGCTGGGCTTTCTGAGACATGAGGTCCCAAATACTATTGGAGCGAACAGAATCATGAAGTAGCAAAAATTTATTATTTTTTTTAGCTTTTATTTAGTTGAGAGCATTTGAAATGCAGGAATCTTGCTATTAGTACAGTCCTATCTTTCAAAACAGTATCTTATTTTCTAGGGGGTTTTGTTGTTGTCATTGTTTTGTTGGTTTTTTTTAATGATGAATCCCTGACATGTCGATTTTACATCACATCAAGGTGTGACTTGGGTAGAACGTGGTTTACTGGTTAATTCTGGAAAATCATTCAAACCGTGTCTTCAGCAGGCAAGCCCTATTGGAATATTGCCAGATATCTGAATATTGCAGATATCAACTGCGGAAAAGAGGTTGGAATTGGAGACTGCCAGCAGATTCCCCTGTATTGTTTATTTATTTCTAACTCAAAATTGTCTCTGTAAGATGAACAAAAGTTCCGTAACACCTTTTGCCTCTCTTGAAAGTTGGCTTTGATTCCCACTTCTAGAAATCACATCTCACAATCCCTCTTTTGTTTCATTCAAACTAGACAGTCTTGGCTATTCCCTGCAGATCAAAAAAAAAAAAAAAGTAAGGTGCATTTGTAAAATGCTTCTTTTTCTACTGCTACATAGTCATTGTGAGCAATCAGTTTATTAAGCACTTACAGAGTTAATATGAAAGTCTTTTACAGAGTCCAGTTTGAAATAGTTAACTTTGAGAGTGACTTTTGATCTGCTGGAAATACTCTATTAGGTTTATGCTTTTGATAGCTCCAAGAAGTATTCCGTAGGCTGTGTGATTGGTCATTCTTTCCATTTCCTTACCTGATAGCTGAGATTGTTTTTTTTTCAGAATTGCTTTGTGGTAAAATAAATTCAGTGAGAACTGTAAAAACTGTAAAGATTGTAAGAATCTTTAAAGAACCTCTACAAAATGTCTTCTTTTTCAAAATTTTTGTTCTTTGTATGCTCTCATTCCTGCTCTCCCAGCATATGGGAGAAGAACATTTCCTAGAATATGTTGGTGTTGCTTTTGAGCCATGGTGAGATTTGGTGTGCCCTGACACAGGTGATCATACAGCATCACTCTGAGTGCTGTTGAGTGATGCCTGGAAAGTCAGTTTGCTATGTAATTTACAGCTGGATGATCTTCCTATATCTATGCAAACAAGTGATAGGACAGACTGGGACTGAAGCGGTGTATATTAATACTTAAATCTTCTTTGTTTCCTCACCTTCCCATGGGAGGTTTCATATTAGTTCTATGGTTTTCCAAGCTGTACTTTCACAACTCTGGAAACTGCAAACTACTTGCTATGGTCTGGGAATGAATTTAACCCCTCACTATCCTTTTACAGGCAAATGTGGCTGAAATACGTGATTGGAAATCAAGGGAGATGAAAAATATAATGACTGTTTTATTTCATGAGAAACAGAGTTTGTAGGATAAAATTTCTTTTAAAAGTATTAACTTACATTTAAGATGAATATTTTAAGACAAAGTTTTTTTCCTTTTGTTGTTCTGAAAAGATACTTTTCTCCAATGAGAACTTCAGGAAAATAGAATTCTTTATTCTTTTTTATATTTCTGTGGAAAGTAGTGCATAACACAAACCATGACTTGATGTGGCACAGAGGCACTAGGCAAGAAATAGGCAAACGAACAGACAAGACTACAGTGCTTGCTGATAGCTTGGACTTGCAAACACAGTTATTGTGAGAGTTTTGGCATTTACTTAATGGGCTAGGATTTCCTTTGTGCTTCATAATGCAGCAGCTGGACATGAGCTTTTCAAGGGCAGTAGAATAAACTGCTGTTATGTCCTGGCTTTTTTCCTCAAGTCCCCAAATACAAGGGATTTCAAAGAAGTATTTCTAAGTGATAAACTATTGCATAGAACATGTCAGCTCTTTTGGTTCTTAAACTCCTATAGCTTATGAAAATGGATAAAACTTTTTCCTGCAAAGATCTGTATGTCAGCTTCAGACTACCATGAATATTACAGTTAAATTATAAAGATCTGAAAAACAGATTGTGTCTTGCGACAAGATAACCTTTACTCCAGGAATGCAAATGGATATCAGAGTAATATTTCATGCTTATGATTATATTCATTTGGGTAATGTGCACAAGTGTCCATTATGAAATTGTGGGGAAAGTCAATCTCAGTGTACACAGACAGATTGATGCCACAGGCTGAGGGACAGAGGCAGTAATTTTAATGCCTGTCTATGTGTTTGTATGGTAAGGCATTGGTAGAAAGAACCTGCTTCCCAGGACTTTTAGCTGTCAAGTAGCAAAGACAGTGCTGTAGCACATGATTAAAGGAGAGGCACATTACGGTTCAGGTCTATTTCTGTGTGGCAAAGATTTGAGTTTTGTTGTACTACTGTGAATTGGTTCTTTTTTTTGTTCCATCACTTTGTCTGCCAGAAGTTCCCAGATGATTGACAAGTCCAAGGAGGACCAAGAAATTGGTGGGGTTTTTGGGGGGTTGAAGACTGAAGATTCAGTACATGTTCTTTCCAAGGACAGTGTTTGTCTAGTGTCATATCAAGAGGTCTGAAGGGACTGACATATTTTATGTGATGGTTTAATGACTGCTGAGTCCTTCGCTGAAGGTCAGTATGGAAAAATCTTGATTTTCTTGATCAGGAGTGAGAGGATGTGTTCATTTCCTGTTAGCTGTTAGATAACTGACTACATTCTCTTGGTAGTTATTTTTCAAACTTTTATGGTATTACAGTGCAGTCCCTCAGTGACTGAAAAATTCTGGCAGTACATTAATTTCATTACTGCAGGCTTAGAAGAAATTAAATGAGAGATGTCAGGCTTTCATTGAAACATGTAAAATATGCATGTGCCTGCTGAATTTAGTAAGTATGGAAATATAACGTAAATAGCATGTTTTGATCTTTATTTCAATGGTCCTTAAGTACATTCACGTATTGCATTGCATTTATGATAGTCAGACTGTCATAACACTGTTAAACATAGAGTTCAGGATTATATACTTGTAAAATGTGACTCAATTTGTTTGTTAAATTTCTTCTTTTTTAACACATGTTTGGTTTGGCACTGTGAGTACTAAAGCTCTGTTTCATATCAGTAAAGCCACTTTGTTCTCCTCTTCTTTGACACTACCACAGTGGCTAATTTATTTTATTATCTGTAAACATTTCTAATACTTCTGGGATATATTTGCCAAGCATTTATCCGTTCTTTACTGCATTTTAAATGTCAATGAGGCAGGTCAGTAAGAGACTGCTGCAGAGATTGGCAGTGTGACTGTTAAGTTGCCAGTGTCAGAATCTGTCTCCACCAAGACTGCAAACTGTTATATGTGCCCAGTAACTCTGAAAAAGGGTGCAGAGTAACTCCGTGGAGAAAACAGAAGAAAACTCCCCAACAAACAACCCAAAAACCACTATATGTATTATAATTAAAAACTACATTTCTTTCTTAAAGAATTTGTGGTCTAGAATGATAAGAGTGGAGCGGCAGGAAGAGTCTGCAGTAATCTCCTATATAGTAGCAATGAAGGCAATGAACGGGAAGTTGTTTCACCAAATGTATCATTTGAAGTAACCAGCTATGACCAGTATTTAGTTTATCAGTTTATCCAGAGCACCTCCTGGTGTAGCATTTGAACAAAATCAATCATATCCCAGTCTGAGGCAGGTGAATTGAATTTTACATACCTTAGAATCTGAACTATATTGTATTTATGAGCTGAGAAGACAGAAAGTTGGTGTTATTAGAAGGTCATTCAGCTGAAAACCATACATATAATAGGTGACCCTTTACCAGACAACTGCTGTTTAGCTACTGACTCCAAGTGGATGAGCAAGAAAATAAATGAAGAGTAAAATACAGATGTTCAAATATATATGGCTCATTAATTAGGTGTATTGCAGCAGCTTTCAATGTTATTCAGCAAATAACAATTTAAAATGAGGATTGTATTTTAAGAGAAAATTTTGTATTCTTTAAACATGACAGTTTCCTACATCAATTAATTCAGTAATCAAAAATCTACATTTTAAAAATCATTGCTCCTCTCACTTCCCATGAACAGAATGCATAATTTTTTTTCCATTTCAGTTATTGAATAAGCTCTACTGCAAATGTAACATTGCTCTTTCATTCCAAATGAATGGATCCCAGTGTTATCTCAACTTTTAATGAGAAGGTACTCTCTGTGATTTTGACAAGAAAATTTATGTATGCATGTGAGTTTGAAGAAGAAAAAAGATTAAATTGAAAGGTCAGAGTAATCTCATTAAGTTTGTCATTAAGTCTTGAAGACTGAAACACTGACTAGGTCTAAGCTGCCTGAGTTTGGCCATAAAATACCCACTCACTGGGTGGGTCCAAGTGTACTTTCCAGGCTGGAGGAGGCTGGACATTTTTGATCATTAGCAGTGGGTTAGTTGTGTGCCAGGTACCCGTCCGTGTCTCTCTGAAGGCAGAAAGAAGAACAGGAACCCACTGTACTAGACTTGCACAGTGCTGTGTCTCACCACTGATATTGAAAGAGTTTAATAGTGTTATTATCAATAGTATTGATGTCTCTCCAGTTGCTGTGTTTTTGGTAATAGAACAGTCTTTGTTCTACATCTGTATAGTAACCAAATGTATTAAATTACCAACCTTATTAACTCCCACAGAAGTATAAAACCCCGCCACCAGCAGCAAAGAAAGTACTAATTTACTAGTGTTCTCTTTCTCTCTGATTTTTCCAGGTCAGAAATTACATTAAAGGTGTGTTAATTTGACATTCAACTCATGCTTTTCAGTACGCTTAAAAATCCATCCACAGCCCATTGGCTTCTCTAAACTCTGTTGGTCCTGCCAAGCCTTGTTCTGCTTTCAGATTATTGTTTAATCAATTACAATCTCGACTTCTCTGTACAAAAAAAAAAAAGCAAAAGCTTGTGTAGAAAATCGGTTGTATACATCAATTAAAGTATAGCCTAGACTGCATTTAGTTATGAGACTTGACAAGGTCAAATATTTATTTAGAATATTAATATGGGAACACATTTCTGGTAGGCTGTTACAGCTGACGTGGAGCTGTGGTGATTGCGAGGGCTTTTTGGCTCATTGCTGTATTGGTTTGATGCTGATTTAACCCTTTAAATTCAGCTGAATTGCACTGATTTACAGAGATCATAGTGAGAGCTGAGGAAGACATCATTAATAAAAGCAATTACAATTTTAAAATGGCAGGCAAATGCTAAACTGTCCCTTTTAAGAGGACTGCATTGTCAGGTTGTGATCCCTTTCTGAGTCATGGCAGAGAGGAAACTGGCAGAGCTATCATTTTATTGCTGAAAATACTGACCAGTTCATCTGTGTGATCACAACAGAATCTGTAATCCTGCTATTGGCATACTGATACACTCACTAGGTGAAGTGGTGTATGACCTTAATCTGTAGAAATATTCTAATTAGTAACCTTTAATAAAATAATTCTATGTGCACATTCAAAGCCTCTGAATGTACGGAAGTTTCAGATGGATGCTATTTCTGGCTTGGTCATTGCCAACAGAAATGAGCACTAGGTAGCAGAGTTTGAAAAATTCCTAGAAAACAACTTTCTCAAATTATCTCCAGCTTCCTCATTGACCAAATAGGAGGAATAAACTTCTGTGGAGTTGTGAGTCAGAGCAGAAGCTGTTACTGAATCGTGCAGTGAGGGTTATTAGGGCACTTGGTTGATTATAAATAATACAGCCTCACTAGACTGTTGTCTTTACAAATATGTTTCTAAATTGATGTTAAAATGCTCTTGTTCAGCCCCACATTATCCTGAGCTGTAGCTGTGGAACTGCAGGAAGGACTTGCCCAGCTGCAGCTGAGCTGTGGGGGAATGGTGGCAGCAGGTGAGGGCTTGGCACGTCTGCCTCAGTCTCAGCTTTCAAGAAAAAATTTTGTGATTGTCAGTTAAAATGAAGGTGGAAGTTGAGAGAAAAGAAATTATCTGTAACTTGAGAAATATGATGCAAGTCAATCATCACAATGTCATGTAGAAACCTGATACCAGTTCTGTAAAGTAACTTCTCAGCAGAGCCACACTTTAAAAAATATGTCACTTTTTAAGACAGAAGCAGGACATGTCATTTCAGCTGGTGTAATGTACTGTAACATTTAATTTAATGTTTAAAGTCCATGTAGTATCATTGCCTTGTGTCAGGACACTAACCCTTCACATTAATAGACTTGGCAAAGAGAAGTAAAGGTGTTTCCACTGGCAAATACTGAATGTGTGGGAATAAGTTCTGTAGTGACCTGTCATGCAACTCAGTAGTGTCAAATACACAGTTTTCCTTAGCAGACAGTGACAGTGATTTAGGAGCTCATAGAGAGTATCAGAGAGAAAGAGAGTCATCTGCCCCTACCTGAGTTCTGCTTTCAGAGTGCTGACATGATGGGAATGAATGGACTTATGTGGGGATTCTGTGTTGGGACATAGGCAAAGGTGCACAATACAATTTTATGTTGTGTCATGTCACTTTCTTTAAAAATAGTCAGGTTATTTCATTTTGGCACAATCACGTTCAGCGAGAGAAATGTCTGATTTCCTTCCCATTGTAGGAAAACCTGTTTTCTTCAAGTCCCAGACAGACTGTTCCCTAATTATGTAAATATATAAAATGTCCCTGAGGAGAGAAAAGTCACTTTGTCAGAACAATAACTTAATGATGTGTATGTACTCTCCCTCTATCACTTCCATACTACCTTTTCTCTCTTTGTTAATTACAAAAAGTTCAGTTAGTCTTCTTCATGCTATAATGCCATCTTTGTTTCTACAATTGTCCCTAATTCATTGTGCACTTTTGGAATGTGTTGGTCTGGAGAGGTTGCAGTGTCTTGGTCAGTGGAGATACTGAAACCCAGCTGGACACCATTCTGGTGGTGTGGTGCTGTTCCTGCCTGAACACGTGGTGTAGGGCAACTCCAGAGGTCACCCCAACCTCAACCATTTTGTGATTCTGTTTTTAAATCATAATTTCGTCAGCTTGGGTTCCTCTCAAAGCCTCGTGATCTTAACTTTATATCAAATCTAATATCCACCTGTAGTTGTGCGACCTTGCTGATGTTTTCTTGCATGTTTTTTTTCCCAATGAAAGTTGTCTTTTCCTCAGAAGTGAAATTTTAGTTCTGAGAAAAAGCTTCTGTAATCTCTGTCTGTATGGAAAAAATTATCTACAAAAATTTGGTCATGAGGAGAATTAGTTACTTAGAATATTTGGGGTGGGAGTGGGTTGAACACTGGTGGTCCAGGTTCAGGAGGGCTCCTGACTGTGTTGTAGCAGTTTCCTGTTTTCACATATGTGGTTCTTCCCACCTTCCTCCAGTGTTAGAAGTTAGTTTGGAGCAATCCCAAATTTTTCAAACTAGGATTTTAGTTTCTAAGACAATCCCATCTGTGATGCATATTCTATAAACCCTCAGCCATTTTCTAAGCCTCACCTAAGGCATAGGAAGGTGGTCTTTCACCTTGCCATCCAAGCAGATGAGTGCCTTGCCTGCATATCCCCACCTTCCTGCTTGACTCAGGATGACATTTTTTCCTTGCTAAGAGCTACTCAACTGTAACTGTTTTCCAGATACACTCTTCCCTCTAAAACCATTTTAATGAACTGAAAAGGTGGGTGTGGGTCTGCTTCACGGTTAAGACTTTGTAATTACCAAAAGAAAATAAAGGCATTCAGCAGTTTCATCACATTTCCCCAAAGAATAGATTTGTGTTCAGAACAACTGATGTTTCTGTTTTGCCCATGACTGAAGTGTGTATGGCTGGATGGACCTGATGGACCATAATGAGAGAAAATTTATTTTCTTTTTTGTCATCTTCTTGTGTTAATACCATGGGTCTAATATATCTTATTCTCTGTCCTCAGAAAGGCAGTAAAAGAGGCTCGTAGAGCTGACACATTTGTGTTTCACCTGGAGATAGTAGAGAAAGTCAGAAGGAAAGTTGTGCGACACATACAAGACTGTAGCAATAGTCCAGTTTAGAAAAAATACTAACACCTGTATACCAAAATAAATCTTTTTTCCTGTGGAAGGCTTAAAATGGCTTTAATCTGTATGTGGCTAATGGTTTGCTTTGTATAAAAATGGCAATTATTATAATGTGGAGTATAACATTTTGCTAAAGTAACATTATGCTATGTGCTTATGCTGTGCTGAGCAAGTCCAGTGCTTGCTGATGCAGTCAGTTTGTGATTCAGTATAGGAGTTCTACTCTGCAGAAGGCATGCTTTGGCAAGATGTGAAAAATGTTTCCTTCCAAAGAAACTGCTCCAGAATTAAATGAAATATGATAAAAACTCAATTTACCATGATACAATTTGTCAGTGACTCAGTGATAGCAGCAGCAGCTGCAAGAAGGTAGGAGATGAGCTTTCAGGGACTGCTGCGGGGGTGTATGAGACTGTTGGGGAAATGGCTCTGTGCAATGAAGTTGCAGGATGAAACAGAAGTGCTGGTTCTTTGCCTAGGCAATCTTGATAATGAAGTGCTGTAGAAAATATAAAAAAATTTATTCATTACGGACTGACCAAATTCATGTAGAGCATAGTTCCTGTCTGACTTATAAAAAAATCAACATCGTATTGTTGAGGAAGTGAAGAAAACCACTTTGGAAAATTCTTTGAGAATGTTCGGATTTTGTTTGGAATTTAACTTATGTGAAACTCTACATAGTTATTGCTTCTTACTTTTAGATAAAGTTGTGGAGGGTTCCTAGTATTTCCAGTGTAACACCATCAAAAGATTTGATGCATGTAATAATCAAGTGGTAATAAAAAGTAAGATTACAACATACTCTAGAAGAACAATAAGGAGATTTTATTTGGAAGTATTTCTTTAGAAGATCAAGAAGACATTTCATCAAGAGCCAGCTTGAGTCATATGCTCAAACCCAAATGAATTAAGGAGAGGGAAGGATAGCTTTCAGATTAGACATACGCTAGAGTGCTACTCTGATTCTTTCAACAAAGATTCTTTCTAAAATCAGGCCTATAACTGCCCATACAACAGCAATCTTCACAAAATTGCACTCACAAATAATTCAGATTGTGAGTACAGTCTACCATCTCCCGATTGGCATTTAGATGAAAAGGCAAAAGCATTTATTTCAGCTCTCACTTGAGTAAATTTGATAACTGAATCAGGGAACCAGAAGAAATGTGTATCTTCAGTGATGTGTTCACAGAGTCTGTTTCAGAATAAAATAAGCCTTTTTGAAAGCTTGAATGTCATTTTTCTTAGATTCACTGAGATACATGAAGACATTCAGAAAGAGTGATATAATGATACTCAAAAATTCTTTCACTGCAGTGAATATGGAGCTGTCATGTCTGGCCAGTGCTTCACTGCCAACCCAAGTCAGTGTTGACTGGGTTTGTTCAGAATTCTGATACCTCTGAAACACTTTGTAAATAAACAAATAAGTCTAGTTTCAGTGGGCAAATAGCCATCACAGAAATTATCTGGTTTAAGAGTAATTTCTATTCATATGGCAGATTTACTGCACAGGGTAAAAAAGTAAATAGAAATGGAGACCAAAGTGTTCTTTCAGCTGGAAAGATGTTAGTTACAGTTTATCCTTCAGGCATGCTGAAACCAGTCTCAGGATAAATAGTTTGCAGATTTGTTCACATGGGCTATAAATTCACTCTCCTAGATGAGTTACATGAGAGGAAGGGGGACAGTACACAGCAAACAGCATCACATGGCCTGGGCTGAGGGTAATACTTTCCTGGAGGAACTATCCATGGGAGGAGGCTGAGATATCATGTAAAACAGTGAAATTCAGCTCTGGACTGAATCCAGATTTTTTTATCTCCATTTGGAAATGAGATGAAAAATAAAAAAGTTATTCAGAGGTGGTAAGCACTCCTAGGAGGTATTTGAACCTTACAGCAAAGAAGAGACTTTTAAGTCCAATATTTGGACTATTTTCTGACTGAATAAAATTAATTTTATATTGGATTATAATAAGTTATAAAGTGATTTATGTTCTCTAGATGGTACCATTCTACTTGTATTGAGAATGACTGTAAATGTTCATTCTCCTTACCTCTCTTTAGTCATCCAATAATCCAAGTAATCTTACTGACCTTTGGAGGAGGCAATGATGGAGGGTGCTGCACATGTACCAGAAGTTTCTGGAACTCCAGTAGTTGTGACGGAGCCTTTTGTAGGCCATGCAGTTCCCAGAATATTCTGCCAATGGCACAAAGAGCCTTATTGAGGGCAGCAAGAACTGAAATCTTTATACATAATCCCAAAAGAGTGTCTTAGGGAGAAATATTTGTCACACCTAAGAACTGAGTGTAGCTTGCTCTCTTGTTGGGCTTTGGCCAGCAGGCCTTGCAGTAGTGCTGCTGAGCGTCACCAGTGCTTTCTCTCTGTCCCTGCCTCCAAGGTACTGTTAATCAAGATTATCTTCTTCTGGTTCAATCTGTGCCAGGGATTCCAGCCCAAAGGCACTGGAGTAGCTTTTAAACCCCTCTTAACTCTTCTGAGAATCTTCTAATTGCACACATGGTCCTTCTTAAAAATGGCATTTATTTAGAGGTCATCCTGTTTTCTTCTGAATGCTCACAAACCATATGTTGCAAAACAAGTATTAGAAAATGTTATAGGAGGCCATGACTTCCCATGGGAATATGCCTGAAACTAGATCATGCAAAAGTACATTTCTCCACTTTCCCTTAGTGCTAAGCCCCTCAATTTGCAAAAGTACACGGAAGATAATTGCCTACTGACTGGGGGGACCTAATCATTTTTACTGCTGGAATTTTACACTGCAAATTCATCTTTTTGATCAGCATAGAACTCCTTGTAGTTTCTTGCAAGAGTGGTAACTTTTGAGAAAAAGGGAAAAAGAAATTTAGTATAAGAACCATTCTAATTATTACAGTATTTTTCTTATTAACACTACCAGTGCAGTTTTGTCTGTTTGTTTTGGATGTTTCTAAAATCCTCTTAATCTGAGCACATATACAGAATATAAGAAAGAATTTCTGAAGCACAGAAGAGACTCAGTTTTTGTCTACTGCTACAGATACTGTCTTAATAGTAATAATTGGTCTATTAAAATTGCCTGTAAAATTGTAACTTCATTTTGCTTCTGAAGTACCAAAGATGGTCCTGGAAAAAGACTATAATTTATATCAAAAGGGTATCATTTGCATTTTCGAGTCTAATATAAAATTAATTTAATTCCACTTCATTTCTTCTTATAATTTTCTGTGACATATAAACTCACTTTTAATTACAAAGGAAAAATATCTAGCAAACCACAGAAGGCAGTTAATCTCATGCTGTCATATAGCTGTTTGTCAAAATTTTCATTAGCTTAATCAATATTTGATGATGCAAAATTATTTTTCTCTAGTTGGTTGGCTTTACAACCTTGTGATTGCAGAGAAATTTATATAGTATGCTAGCAAGAATAATTTCTTGGCATAGGAAATTAATTTCTGTACCAAATTAATGAGTAAGTGGAGACTTTTCCTTGAAGAAAAGAGGCAATGGGAAGATTAGTATATGTTTCCCTCATGTTAACGATAAGGGAAAACGTAACGAATCTGTTACACAGATGCAAAGGTCAAATAGATTTAAAAACCCGTGGCTTAGTTTTGCTTTCAAGAACTTGGAAAGTGAAAAGATCCTTCTTCAAACTCTGTATTTAGAATGGGTTAAGTTGGTTAAACCATGTCCTTTTCAGGGCACTTGGCACTGAACGTGTCACTCCTTCTGACATTTCCTGGATAAGCCTCAGCTGCCCGTATTTGAAGAGAGAGGGCTGTTTCTTCATGCCAGAGACAGCTGTCATCTTTAGGCTAAAAATTCTTTTGGTGATAGCAAATGAAAGTCAGATTTTTCTAGGCTGCAAACTGACAGGCACTGGTTTCCTTCTGCCGTTTGTGTGTGTAGGCTGCTGAACTACCATGGGAATGGAGGGAGCTCTTACAGCAACACACTTCATCTCATTACAGCAACAGACATCATCTCACTTGAATGCAAAGGACACTGTGGGGAAAAGACTAGGGTGCTGCAAAATGCATAGAAGGGTATTTTTCCCCTGAAAATTAGATTCAGACATTAAAATGTGACCCCATAATGTCCTTCAGTCCGGTTTGCAAGATAGTCAGTTTTCTGGAGCTAAAGCTGTAGATTCCGTGAAAAACAAGTGCATCTCTAACTTAATTGCCAATAAGTCTGTTGAAGCACCATCATGTGGATTTTGTAATGTGCTTCTATATATTTAATTTAGCATACACCTTGGGAATGCTGCTGAGAATATCCAAATGGTTTAGAGAAGACATGACAACTGCAATCAATACCATTTCCTAATTTTCTCATCTGTGGTTCCATAATACTACTTTACAAGCATTATATACATTACACCCCAGAGAGTTTACCTGAGTCAGGGCAGCCCTTCCTTCTCCTCCCAGTAGCATAGCAGCCTTTGTAGCTGGTTTTTTTTTAAGATAAGGTAATGTTTAATTTCTTGATTTTGTCTGTGATATATGTATATATGTCTCTTTGCTTGCCTGCATTCCCATTGAAACATATACCTCTGTGTGTGCTATTATCATCACTTGTGAATTGCTTTCAAATTGTATATATGAGCAACATCCTAGAATGTCTTCAGGCATAAGTACATAAACCATTTACAAATTTAAATGATGCACACACATATTCTCATATAATGGGACAGGGATATGGAAAAGGGACATAAGATGTTTTCAATTATAGGTAGCAGGACAGATTAGTGAGCATAAAACTGAAGCACAGATCAATAAATGTCTGGCAAGATCCTTCTTAGGTAAGAGATGGAACATATGAAAGTATTTTCTTGCTGCATCTTCTAGAGTATCCTATAATCTTAAAATGCTAAAGCAAAGATAATAAGCTTATTTACACAGGGTGCAGTGTAGCCCGCATAAAAGCAAGGATGGTGAATAATTTTTAAAAAAAAACTCAAACATGCAAACTCTTAAGGTATCTCTCACACATAATTTTTTTTTTTACTTTTCTGTTGAAAAAATGAATGTGCAGGAATTCCAAATTTTACATTCTCGCTCTCTCCTTGTTTACGTTTTGTACTCCATTTTTCAAAGCATGCACTTCTCCACTGTGGAATATGACCCTCGGGGAGTCCCTGAGCAAAGCAGCTAATAGTCATTAAAAGCCTATTAAACCTAGGAATCCTCCTGTTGCAAAGAGAATTCAAACAAATTTGGCCAGAGCAGTCAAAAAGCAGTGGGGATTTGGAACAGTGCACAGGGTTATAAATATCAGCAAAGACAAGCAGAAATGACTGTACAAGTGACAGAAGTAAAACAGATGACAAAAATCCAGGCTTGTTCACAAGTATTGAAGTTATTCCTTGTTCAGATTTGGCAGGAAAATATTGCACCATCTTCTGTCCTGCTGTGATAGTGCTTCAGTGAAAACAACTATCCAGATGAATGCATCACTGCCACATTTCACTGCTCATCAAGTGTGTTTCCAGTAATATTTTAGAGACTTGGCTTCAGCTTCTACCTAGATGCAATTGAAAGCTCCTTCTTTTATAGGTGCTACAAGCTGACTCTACAGTCATCAAAATATTTCCCTTTCCTATATTCTATTCCAGTGACAGAAGTCAGTCCAAGTGTTTCTTTTTTATGCACTGCCCAAAGAAAACTCATAGTGTAGTATAATTGTTGAACTGCCTGTTCCATTATTTGTGCCATTCTAACAGCAGATTTATTGCCTGTGTCAGTCTCGTGAACTCTTCATTAGGTCAGTTCAAGCTTCTTAGCACACAAACCTTTCCTCATATTTCTGACATTCCCATTTTTATCGTTATCTGAAAATGTGAGTACATTGCAGAATGTCATTTGTGCTAAACCAGAGGTTTCTGCATATAAGCACAATCCAGCTTCCCTACAGGCAAGCTTGGGGTCTGGATAAATAACACCCTTCTTGAAGCATGATGTATAAATCTGTCTTTTCTGTCCTTTTGCTGCAATACTTCCATATGGTGAAATACCTTTTTTCTTTCTCGAGTAGATCCTCTCTCTTTTCTGATCTGTAGAGTTATTCTCCTATCATTATACCTGACAACAACATGAACCTGATTCAAGGCTCATCTCTTCCAGATATGTGTCGTCAGCAGCAGCAGAGCGTCTGTGTTTCAACCTCCCACTTGTATTGAACTGTTTCTCTCACCCTGTGCTCACTCCCCTTGGAGTGCAGGGGCAGGATGCTCCTCAGTGCCCAGCAAAGGTAAGCTCCACAGAACTCTGATTTTCTTGTCAGCCCAATTTGACAATATCAGCATCTCCAGATATGCAGAGTGGTTTTGATGGATAGTGCACTCACACATTATAAGATGCTACTGGAACTTAAGGTTATTTGACTCAGAGAATTCTTGTAAAATCTTAGATTTACTGGAATTTGTCGTGTTACCTCAATCCACCTGAAAAACCAATATTCTTATAAGAGGTGTTTTTCCTGTATCACAAACTTCTGGAGAAATATTTCAAGTTTATTCTTAAAAAAGATCACAGAGAAGGAGATGTTGCTATTTTATTTACAATGTGTGTTTAAATATTTTTGCAGTATTATTGCTTACATATCTCTTTAAAACATAAATAGAAAAATAAAACCTGTTGATTTAAAAGTATAATATCAACACTAGTAAAATCTGTTAAATAGATAATCCTATGTTGCTTACTTCTTTCTCAAGTAACCTTTTTAAAGTCAAGGAAGTTATTCAGAAGACAGAAATGAAGAAAAAAAGTCAGTTGTAAGTATGTTTGAAGTTCTGGGATAAAATATACTGGAATATACTGTTGACTGCCATGCTATACAAGAGCAATTTCTCAATCTAGATACTTGAAATTTTTCTACCTATACCTAAATAATGTATTTTGTAACCATGAAGCTTAGTGAAGTGCTCAGATGAGTGCAGAAGCTGTCCTCAATCTTAGAAACAAGAGAATGGAGCTTTCAGTTTCTCCTTTCCTTCCTTTCTTCCCATGATTCTGCTTTCTATAGCTCACCTTAAGAACTTCTTGTTCACAAACTTCCTATAGAAAACGAGAGATTAAAGTAAGTGAAAAATGATCAGTCTCTTCATCTCAGTTCCACACCTCTTCTAACTCACATAGTAAAAGAAACCCTGCTAATGAGAGAATACACATCTGTAGCTTCTTTCTGCAGTAGCCCAGTGCTTAGCACATGTTCCAAAGGAAAAGTTGGGGTCACTAGGAAACTATGCAGATTCTGCTGTCTTCAAATTTACTGGATTTGAATGAATTTTCAAAGAGATGAAAAAGGCCACAAAGATCAAAAATGCACATTGAAATAGTGCTCTTTGACATAGGAAGGGTTATATGAATATGTTATAAGAACAATGTGGGGAATTTCTACCATGTTCTTATGGCTCCTAGGTTATGCAGGAGAAGGAGGGACACCTTGGATGAGAAATATAGGCTAGTCAGGGCCACACAGAGTTCTTAATTTGCTTTTATATGCAAGGTCTGAGCTGCACAGGGGTTGTGCCACAGTGGAACAAGGAATGCCAGTGTGGATACACACACCAGGCTTTCTCTGACAGCTGGCACACCCAGGTGTGGTTGAGAATTTGACAGTAGTTGTGAGTTTACAAGCAGATTCATGTGTACTGGAAGAAGTCTGTGTTGTTGGTAGATTTTCCTTTACCAGCTATTATTCTAGGATTTATGTATTCCTTTGTGCAGGTGCCATTGTTGTGTTTAGTTGGAGATTTTTGTTCCTGTGCTTTCAAGGATTCACTCTCTAATGTCTCTTACAGCTACTGCGTGGTATCTGCTGTAAGGAGGCTTAAGTGCTTAGGCTGCAATAAGGCCCAGATTTGCATCTCTCTCACATTTGCGCAAGTGAGTTCCAGAAAAGTAGATGGAATAATACAAGAAAATAGTTATAGAAAGCAGAATCAGCATTAATCAGCTAAGGTGTATTAAAAGATTATGGGTCAGTACTCCAAGGGTGGATCTGCAGCATTTCATTGAAGACAATGGATCTACTGTGAGTTGGACTGGCTGAAGATCTGGCCCTAGGTCACACAAAAATTTGATATATACGTATTTTGCCTGAAGAATTTACACTGCTTTGAAGCTTTATACTGTGAAGGATTTTAGGTGGTTTATCAGTAAGTACTTTTTCACCATGAATATCTGCAGTAGTTTGAAAGTCCATGACTCTTCAAATATCTAAACTTGCTTTAATATGCTTCGCATTTCAAAAAATGCATTTTACTTACTTAAAAAAAAAGGTGTTCTTTTTGAAAGAGGAAAGACATGAATGAGAGAAAACTTGTCAAGATTATGACAATCTTGACACGTCTCAAATCCATTCAGGAAGTTAACAAGTCAAGGTTTCAATAGTTGTGGTAGTTTGGCAATATTGCACAATATTCTTGTCTGTTCTTGCTTTTCTTGTCAATTGTGATACTGTAATGTGAAAGATGCTATGCAAGTCATGCTAGACAAACTTAAATAGCATCTAATAGCATCATTTAGATAATAAGTCCTTTATTCAGGAAAATGAAAAATGAGAGAATTAGGTTAAACCTCATAATTTATTTGTCCCATAACCATAGTAGGATTTTAAATATACCACTGTCCTATTCCCTGTGTATGTGTGTTAGGAAAACCTGGGTTCACTAGATCATTGAAGTGTATAACTTACTGTAATTGAACAAAGTATTTTGTGAATATATTTTGAAAGAGAATTTGGACAATTTTGTAACTGACCAAACTGGACATAACTGGTTGTGTTTCCATGGTTGTCTCCAAATGTGACAGAAATCAGTACAGTCACTTACAGTGGGGCCAGTGCAAGGCTTTGAAAACTTGTTGGGTCCGTTTAACACTGACAATGTTTATTAGAGGCTATATTTACATTATTTTCAGTTACAGATTGATCTACTAGTCTGCTAAACTTCTGTGGAAAGTGTGAGCAGAAGAGAAGGCGGGAGAGCAGAGGGGACTCCCTTCATCTTAGTCAGAAAATGTTATTCGCTGAACCAGCTTTGACAGCCATAAAATCTTCTGAGATGGAGATGTAGACAAATGGTGGTTATAGAAGGAAAGATGTAAGGAAATGTTTTTTACCTCTATTTTATTAATGTATTTTCTAGAGTACTGTCTATTGAAGACAATGTTAATAGACCAAAAAGGAGATACAAACTAGTGGATAGCAAACATGACTCACGAGTATATTCAAACTCCAGTTTGTCCACACAACAGCATGAGCAGAGCTCTTCACTCAGTGCTGTGGACACTGGGGTGTGACACGTGCTTCATAGACACTGGGGTGTGACACGTGTGCTTCATAGACACTGGGGTGTGACGTGTGCTTCATAGACACTGGGGTGTGACACGTGCTTCATAGACACTGGGGTGTGACACGTGCTTCATAGACACTGGGGTGTGACACACGTGCTTCATAGACACTGGGGTGTGACACGTGTGCTTCGTGCTGAAGGGCAGCCTGTTAGAGCTGCTTCCATGGAGGGAAAGAGGCTGCAGTGGGAGCAGTGGCACTGTGAAGCCCCGACGTCCCACTCCTTGCAGGACTGGGTGTGTTCATACTGTCCATCTGCAGGCACAGCCTGGGGGGTGAACTGCCCTCACTTCAGTGTGCTCTCTCAGGCAAAATAAGTCATGTGCTGTTGTCGTTAGGTGGAACCATAGACCTGTGGCTTGTATTGTACTTTGGTTTTCCGCGATGGCTGTTTCTGATCCCTGTAGTTATGGTAGCAGAGGTATCTGAATCAGTTCATACAGCTTCATTCTGGAGGTGTTCGGTTTGGGAGTGAAGATTGAGGACAGAACTCAGTTTCTGTTTGCTCCTGCCTTACTTAAATTAGAAAACATTTACACCAGGTACTGGCTAGCACAGAGCAGTCTATAAAGCAGAGCACTTTATGGAGGTCCATTAATAATAGCTGTTCATATTTTATTTTAATCTAGCGTGGAACCATTTTCTTGAGTTAGAACTCATACTGGGATTTAAATCTCTTACCTGAAGAACTACTAGCAGTCTATTTTGAAACTAAAACCTATAATACACTCTGTATCAGAAGGCTATTTGCAATGAAATGTGTGAAGCCATATTTTACAGAGAGTATCATGGAACAGTTCCTCCATTGTGCAGAGAGAGCAGATTTCTACCTTCTTGCTTGCTAACTATTTCTAATTATATTCATTTCACTGAAATGAATATTAATAGTTCTACTGTATTTAATAAAGTTTGTTCCTCATTTGTTTTTCCCTTCAAATTAATTTTTCTTTTCATTTAATTAATTTAACGAGATTTTACTTCATGTAAGTTAATTACAATTTTTTCCTTTCAGAGGGAAAATGTTTCAGATTATAATGCTATTATTTTAACAATTATAATGAGGGCAAACAGCATCTTGAAGATGAGTTTCTTTATCCTTTTCTCTAAGTGTTGTGGGCAAACCTCATCTACATTGTAATATTCCAAATTTTCCATCAGCCAAGGTATGAGTTATTAACATATCTAATAAATTTACATATCCTGATCTGTCATCCATAGCTAATGCAGTAGTGTCCGAATTAGGGATAAATACAACTTATTTTCGAGGGTTTTTTTAGTTGTTAAAGTAAATGAGAAAATGTTTCTGCGTACTAAGAAATATAATCACTCTGAATATCAGGGGTGTATTAAATGTGTTCCACAATATACTTTTTCATACAGAGGAGATATCTAAAAATGACATAGATACATTTCAGCCACAACATGAGATAAATGTCTGAATATGTGAGTTCATAATCCCTCAGAGGTCAAATTGAATTTTAAAACAGTTTCAACCACGGATACAGACATGCTAAATCTAAAAAAGTGGTGTGAATGGTGACTTCATGGAAGACACATCTGTTTGTCACAGGAGTACTATGGACATATAAAACAACAGTATATTAATACAAGTGATATGGGTATCTAATAAGAAAGTCCTTTGAAATTGTCCTGAAAAGTACTGCTCAGGAAAAGGGCTGCTGTTGGAAAACAGTCTTTTCCATTTCTGTATTATATGATTGCTGACATGTTTTCAAAGTATTTGCTCTTCTTACCAATAATTATAGTACCAAGGACAAAATCAATAGCTTGAACCAGGCAAAACCTCAGAATTGTGAAAATCTTAGAGCTGGTTGTTCTCTGATTTACAGCTGTGCAAATCTACTATTACAGAGACTGAACTTAGTTTTATGTAACTTCAGAATTGATTATCTACAGAACAGTGCTGGAGTTTTTGGTGCTTAGTAAGGAGAAATCTTGTGCAGTTATTTTACCTGCATACAGTTGTTGACAAATAGAAAGGGATATGGACAAAGGAAACAAAAAAGTAGCATTTAGTTTTTCCTATAGTAACCTAGAAGATGTACATTTTGCCTTTATCTGAAGGGAACAAGGACTTATCAGAAGGTGGCTCTATAAGGGCCATGTAGAGGGGGATGATTTGAGTTTGTACCCATGGAACTGACTTTGGCTGTGAGTGAGTGTGAGTTCTGCAAATGTAAATGATGGCATTTTGGTGAAGGTTGGAATATTGTAAACAATGAAAGTATCTCTTCAAAACAGATAAAACACAGAACACAGATAAGACTTTTTTAAAGAAAAAATAACAGTTTAGGTATTTCCAAAGGCATCTTTCCTTTTTCTGTGGAAAGGAGACCTTTTATATACATTCGTTTTCTCCTCCTTTGAGGGATTGATTCTTCCTGAAATTTATAATATATCACATCCTATTATTGTAGCTGTTACTTTTCTCCCCCTTTTCCTAAAGCTGTAGAAAATGACACCTTTTTGTTGTTGTTGTTGTTAAATAGCTGCTTTGTAGCTGCATACTTCAAAAGGATTTTTTTTCTGAAGAGAACAAGGCAGTTGAAGCAAATATTCTTTGTCCCTCTAGTTTCAATACGCTGATGGTTCTATTCATGCCGTAAAGGATGTTATCTAGGCAGCTGCTGTTTACAATTACCCATTAACTTGAAAACCAAAATCTACTTATTTAGCAGAAAATAACTTTATTCTTTATTTACACACATTAGTTTATTTGTTAAACACAATGTGAAGGCTGCATTAGTGGCAGTAAAATTAAAAAGGATTTAAGATCACTGCTAAGTTCCCAGATTCTGCTGGAATTTTTGAAGCCAAATTACGCTGTAGAAAGAGATGACAGAAAAGATCCTGTGCACACAGACACACAGCCCAGTGGATACAAAGCAGTGCTGATGGGCTCTTGCTCAGCTGCCACACTGTGAGCCTGTGGCAGGGCAGTGTGAGCACAATTCCTGCTGCTGGTGCTGCTGGGAGGGTGGCAGGGTCCCTGACCTAGGCTAGACCTAGTGGAGCCTGCAGCCCTGTCCTGAGTCAGAGTGTAGTGACATACACGTTAAGAGGAATCTAGAATTGATGGATTCAAGCACCTACTTTCTTTGCAATAATGATGGCAGAATGAATTGCTTTAGTGTCACGGATTTCCAGTACCTTCTATATGGTTTTCTCTCCATAGGACTTCCATACTCATAGGATACCTGTGTATTGCAGGGCTGGCCTTAAAAATGTGGCAGCAAGTCTCTCAAATCAGACCTCATACACCAGCTTCTACCACACACTCAGCAGTGTTTTCTCACACCTGTGGATCTGTACTGTGACTTCTTCCCTGCTCCAAATCCAACATTGAAGACCGTGTGGTCAGGCTGGTCTGTGAATGAAGCTGGAAAAGTGATAACATGCTGCAGCTGGTGACTTGCCACTTAGCAGACACAGTTCTAACTAAAGGAACATCACTAAAATTTACATTCCTCCCACACATCTGATCCAAGATTTCTTTCAGACAAAGAGAAGGAACTCCAGAGCTCTGCACTGCATATCCCAGGACCTAATGGTGCATAGAGCCATGTAGTTGAGAAAAGGAGCCCTTTCTGTCTCAGCCTGTAAGGATATGTCTCACCCAGTACCAAGGGAGCTCCCAGATTGGCCTGTGTCCCCACACAAACCTGTGGGACAGGTTCCATGGCCAGGCCACCTGGGCAAAAGCTGTGTAATTTCGGGGGGGGGGTGTGAAAAATGGGATTAAGGTAGAAGTATGCTTGATTAGCATAGATAAACCTTGAATGATTTCAGTGCTGAACAGGAGAAGGTAGAGACCAAACATGCTTGTGCCACAGAGGCAAATATGGGAGATATTTGAGAGCTACCAGTACCTTTATTATTTATTTTCCAGTCACATGGCACAGTGGTCAGGTTGTCAGTATGACTAAAAGCTATGTCCTGGGCTTCTGCCTAAAACCTCAGGCAGCCTCCAATAGCACAGGTTAGCAGCAGAATTATTTCAGATTAGAGGTATCAGGTGAGAACACTGATGGGAGGACCTAAATGAGATCCTGAGTTATCTCTGACTTCAAAATATGCATATACATGGAGGAAAATGAAGGTCTCATAGACTCACTTCTATGAGGAGAGGCCAGGGAAGACTCTCTGTTTGGCCTGCAAATTAGTGCTTTAATTGTTAACAGCATGAAGAGTCAAAGGGCTGAGAAACCTCATGAAAAATTTAGTGCAGTTGATCCCATGAGCTTTCATCTGCTGAACTCATGTAGGAGACTTTCTGGGGGAGGGGGAAAACATTTTAAAGAAAAGAAATATGGGAGAGCAAAACAAGAACAGACAAAATCAGTGATAAGATTTTGTGAGCAGATATGGTGGTTTTAATGTGATTGCAAATCACTGATGGACAATCAAGAAAAGCATCAAATTCACTGTAGAAAAAATTGTCATGAGGAGCTCCATCACTGACAGAGGTCAATATAGGTAGTATAAGAACAATGTGGGTTTTAACATCCTTCTGTTCTTGTCTGCAGTAGTTAAACAGTGCTGAGCTTGGCAATAGTGCTTGCTACACCAGCTTTTGGTGAAAGAACTGGTCTCTAAATTTTGCTAACCACTATCTTGAAGGATTAGGCTGGTGGTGCTGTCACAGACCTTCAAAGATTAAATAAAAAGGTCTGAGAAATCCTTTATACAGGCATAACTATGGGGTTTGTGGGGAAAGAGGGGGGAGTGGAGGACAAAATGAAAAATGCCATTTCACTTCTCTAGGATTTTTGTAATGTTTCCTGGCATCCCAGTGATTTATAGAAACAGAAACGGTGATCAGAAATTGGCAAGAGTACAGGGAGAATAAGCCAAGGAAAGCTGAAATGAATAGCAGTCATATATACTTAAGGCATCAGTGATGTATTGGGGCTATTTCTTTGTCAATGTCCCAAGCTGTGCTAGTGCACTAGGCTAGTGATACCTTAAGACAGTGACCTATAATCTGCTCTGTTCCCTCAACACCTTGCTAATATTTTACTGAAGGTTTGACTGTGCTGCAGCTTAAGACAGAACTTTGCCGACCACAGGAAGAAGATACAAAAGGCAAATGCTGGTGCTTTGTACAGAAAAAAGAGACTGCTGGATTTAATCATTACTCATAATCCTCTCAAACCAGTGGAGCTTGAAACAGCAGTGAAAGAAAATGACAGATACCTCGCCTTGGTGAAGGATTATAGTCATCATATTGTAGTGTATGCTCCCACAGATCCAGCCCCTTCCCTTGGCATTCCCACAAACCCGCACCGGGGGGGACCCCGGACCACGACAGGGGAAGGTGTGCCAGGTTCCACACGGGGTCTGTGTTACTGGGGCTTAACATTAGCTGGTGATGCTTGCATTGCTCCACAGCAACATGCATTTCCAGACCATTTTTAGTGCAGGAGACTCCACTCACCTTGTCAAATCTGATTTATTGCTTCTGTTGGGTTATTGTGCTTCTTGCCAAAGAACTGCTCCTGGTTTTGGATCCTTTTTCTGGCTGATGGGCTGCATATGCTGTCTGATCTCAGCCATGTCCAGTCAGCTGTCTGATCCCACTCCCCTGGCCTGTTGTTGTCAGGTCCTGTTGTTTCTAAAATGAATTGCTTTCTTTTCCACCGTGCTTATGATTTGCACTTTTCTATTCATATTGCGTGGCTCTGGAGCCCTCAGATCATTTCTTGCTACCTAATTCTGATGTTTAATACTCAGCTGCCCCACAGTTATACTTGCTGAGTTCTTACTGTCTCACTAAGCAAACAGCTGCATGGCCACCTGTTGCCGAGTTCCAGCTGTCTGATCAGCTGTTTTTGCAAAGGTGTCCTTTCCATGGTATAATCCTATTGTGAGTAGCTGTAGGATAATTCTTTTTCGCACAGATCATCTGGTCGTGTAATTATATATTTCATATATCATCTAGTTATACTTTGAGACTGTTCTAAATAAGTGAATATCTTTCCTTTTTCTCCTTTCTTGGTTTTTTTCATGTTTAATTTCAGTCTGTCCTGATCACATTCCACTTATCCAACAAATTCCTCTTTTCTTTCTGATTTCTTATCAGCTGCTCTTTAGCATCTATTTTTACTTTCACAGCTTCTGCTAGTCAAAGATTCTGATGTGTGAGTTGCTATTCCTGCAGGCCCATGTCTACCACCATCCGTTTAATCATCTCTATTGTGTCCTGCTTCTGCTATTCAATCAGCGGTGATTTTTTTTCTTTTGTGCAGGCCTGCAATGATCTGATCAGTACTGTCTGTCATATGATTAGGATGATTCCTACTGGGTAATCAGCACAAGGAACTCTGTTCTTGCACAGTCTTGGATAATTATCTGCTCATGCTGTTTTTGGTGACTTTCTCAAGCCCACAGAGTGGAGTTACAAGTTCTTGGAAGCACATGCTTGGACTATATACTGCAGTAATGATATTGCTGGACTTTGTGGGATTAGTATCCTGGAGTTACATATATAAATGGGTATTCTTAGCTGAAAGTTTTGCAAATAGCTGAATTTCACTGTGCACTAGTCAATAAAAAGTTCCTATCCTTTCCCTTCTCTCTGTCATTTTGTTTCCTTTAACGTATTCCTCTGTTTACCTGGTAAATATGTAATAGCTCTTCATTAATCAAGAACATGTACATCAAGGCTATGATGTTCATCTTTCAGCTCATCTTTCCTTCTCATTACTTATCCAGCCAGCACAGCCAGGCTGATCCCTGGTTCACTACTGTATCATAATTTGAAATAAAAGAACAGTGCTCAACTGATGTAAATTATCATAGTTCATTGACTTCAGTGGACCCCAATAATTAAGACAGTCAGCTCAAAGTCTCTGGAGGAGAAGACACATGCTGTGACTAAAGAGTACTGTCTCCTGTTGCTGGCTGAGAAAAGTAGATTGATTATCTTTGCTTTCCAGAAGAAGATTAGGAATTAGTCGAGAAGAACAAAAGCACATTATAGTCTTACTAAGAGCTTTAAAAGATACCAGACAGGGAGATGCATAATTTGCAGCCCTGCAAGTTCTGTATAGGAGCAATCTATCATTTCTTCCTTAAGGAATTTTTCTCCCCCAAATTGGTCTTAGGCCAAGGTTGCATTTGGTGCTTTACCTCTCAAGGTGAGACTGCCTGAGTTAAATGCTGATTTATTCTTGGAATGTTTAAAATCAACTGCTAAATTTGCCCTTTGCTTATCGCACATAAAACTGGTTTGCCATAACCTCCCTAATCCTCCAGCTCCTCATGGGGCAAGAAGTCAGAACTTTCCAGAATCTGAACGATTCTTTAGAGCTATCCATATAGGAGCAAAAAAGTATTCTGCCTGACTGTTTCCTTTACAGGGGAAAGGAAACTCACATTAAGAAAACTTACATCTGTGAAAATTAATTCTTCTTTTGAAATAACTTGGAGGGCTGCAAAAAATTAGTTAGCAAGTTTTGCAGTGGAAGGGTAGATGAGACACCTTCCTGAAATACGTTCCAGTTTCATCTTTTATGATTGCCTTCACACCGAGTAAACTGTGATTTATGAAGTTTTATAGAAAGTTATTCATTTTTCAGGTAGTCTCCCAGGTGCTTGTACATTTACCCAGATCTTTCCGATATATAAATTCTGAAAGGTTAGAAGAATGTAGAAATAGGTAGAAAGTGAATTGTGCCATATAGTTCAGAATTTGGGGAAATGTTTGAACTTAGGTGGTTTTTTTTCCCCAAACGCATGTTTAGTTATAATAAAAACTTTAATTTTAGAATTTAGAAAAATGTGATTTTAGAGTTTGGATGTGTACAGGACTATGAGATTTTTTTAAAGTGAAAAAAGGGATTTGTAAATATAAAATAAGATCTTGTGCTATCAGTATATTTTCATATTGAAGCAGTAGATATACTGATTTTTCTAATATCATTCATATAATTCTTCACAGATAAAGAATGTTACCCCATGTTTGTTTTATCATTTGATAGGACTAACTTTGTCAATGACAACTTCAGTAAATATTGCATCCACCTACACAGATAGGCCTTAAATATATGTCTCAGATTCCAAAGCATACTACAGCAGGAAATCTCCATCCTCTCCATCCATTTTCTTGTGCAGTCTCAGTAGGTTGTAGACACTTCTTGGGTACTTTTGGGTGCTGTTTCCTTGTCAGCTCAGCTCTATTTAATCCAGTGTCTTAAACCAATGTTTAAGTGCTCTGGTAGTAGGTTGTTAGGAATTCCTGCAGCTTGTGCATATAAGGTAAAAATAAAGATTTTTTCAAATTTAATACATTACAAAACCCCTAAAAGTGTTTTGCTTTTACTTATACTCTGCTTCATTCCAAGGCAAAACCCCACAAAATCATGTTGTCAACCTGGAACTTTTTCCTGCACAACTTGTGCATGTTGAAAAATCTTTTTACTTTATACGCTTAATTTTATGGTTGTGATCTTTCTATCTCTTTAGGCAAATTTACATGAATCTTATTTTAAATTTAATGGAAGTTGATCCAGCTAAGAATGACTGTTCATCTAGGATCTGGTAAAATAAACCTTGTGTTAAAGTCTGACAAAAGATGTAGATGATGTGCCTGTAGTTTCTTAAGATATCAAAACTAAATTAAGAACCATCTTCTACAGAATACTTTAAGCATGTTCAAAGCATTCAGAATTCCCAAGAGACTCCCAAAAGTATTGCAGATCTGACTGTGCCTGTAATACTCTTGCAGTTGGTGGTAGCCCCCTGGGGAGCACAGGGAGCCCTCTCAGGAGGCTCTCTCTGCCCACACTGAGTGCCACAGGCACTGAGTGACACTGGGGAACACAAACACTGACTGAAGCTGGGGAAGATTTCAGAGGTGAACAACACTATATTATATATACAGCATTCGAAACAAATCCACTTCTTTTTTCTTTTTTTCTGTTTTTGGGTTTTGGTTGGGGTGGGTTTTTATGGGTTCTTGGGGTGGGGTTTTTTTGTGTCCTATCTGTCTCTTCGCTTTTCATTAGATTAACCTCTTAACCTGTTGAAACCTTCGAGTCGCTTCATAAGCCTGACCAAAAACTGAGCTGATCATAAGAACGTGGATTTTTCCTTTGACTTCAGTGGTCTTTGAAAGATTGATAGACCACCATGAGCTGGCAGTATCTTTTCCAACACGTGCTTAGATATTAATTAAGCAGAGAAGAGGAGCAATTTTTATCCTTTAAGAATATTCTGAAGAAAACATTTATTATAGAAGCCATTTACTAGTATGAAAAAAACCAGCATGCAATTTATGTTTAATAATCAATTTGCAATTGAAGAAAAGCAATAAATTGAAAATCATTTTTTCTGTATGAATTAGGAGTGGATACAGTTAAGGCAATATAATCTATGAAAAATTTTTCCTTTTGCATTTTGGAGGAAAAATTTTTTTGAATTACCTTTAAATTTGTAAAACAGTTTCTGATAGGGTTACTATGTCTACGTTAGACCTAAATCTCTGCTTAATGTCCACAAAAGTCACAGTAGAAAGTAATGGTGAGGATTTATAGAGCTCATTAATAACTATAAATACTTAGCAGGGTAAGAAGTTACAAAGAACTCCACAGGTTTCTTTTGAGACTCTTCATGCTAAGTTCCTTATTAAAAATGGGGAAAAAAGAAATAACGAACTTATGTTTTCTTCTCTCTCTCTGTCTTTCTCAGTTAATTCAAAGTGAAGCTGTTAACTAACACCCAGAGTACAATCTTTAGTTACTGGATTAATCACAGAAGACTTGCTGTGGGTTTTAAATTCTCTTTTGGGATATTTTTAAATCTGGTGGGTAGTAATACTGCCATGTGTTTTGTGAGCCAATAGTTTGTTCTTACTGAAATCATTAAAATTTTGGAAACTACACTGCCTGCTGTCAAGGCTCATAAATAAGTGGGGTTTTTTTAAAAGCAAAATCTGTTTATACTCCACTGTTCACATCTGAAGCAACATTCAGTGCACCTCCCACATATGCCGTGGGTAAACAGCCGGTCTGAGAAGAAATTGCACAACCTGTCTATCCAGATCACAAAGAACTTTCAGATAGCTAAAGGAAAGTTAGAGCCGTAATCTTCATGTTACAGATTTTTTCCAGCAAATAAAAGTATTTAAATAACACTGTTTTTAAAAAGTCATCAATTTTCATGTGATGCTGGAAAAAATAATTGATCGGAACTGGTTGCTGCTGTTCACTTGTCATTCTCTGTAGCCTGAGAGGCTCATCTGCATCCAAATCTGAATATAAATAAAACCTGATTTTGTAGGGAATGCTGTTGAACACATATTTACCGAGAATTGCCCTCAGGAGAAAAAATATCCAAAAGTGAAATAATTGTGGGTTACTCAGCCCTCTCTTATTCTGAAATAAATGTCTTTTCATTTCTTGTTAAAACCCGATTGGATAAGGCAGTTTTTCATCTATATTGCTGGCAGGAATCTGACAGACTTGCAGAGATCCAAATCTCTTCCAGACAGATTTGCATGCTGCATTTAATTTAGGATTTTCAATCAATAGAATTGTCAAGATCTGGCTGGTGGTCTTTTTAAGTGCAATTAGTTCAAACCATGTGCTTGTTGACTTCAAATTCTTCATCTTTTACTTCATTTCATGTACTTTTCAGTGATCTCAATATTCTCGTATTTTTTCATCTCAGGACTCACACCTCAGCTGCTGACTGTGTTAAACATTTTAGCATGTATCAATTTAGAGTAAGTAATTGTATATTAATTATCTGCTATGCCAGGAAGGTATTGTTTCTTCTTCCAAATTCAATTCCTTTTTATGACCAACAAATAAATTACCTTCTTTTTTTATGGAACAAAATCTTGTGAAGCTCTCCTAAAGTTAAAACGTATGAAGTTTCCCAGTCAAGTCATCTCTATTACCTACTGTATTGGTGTCTGTCAGTCAGTCAGGAAAAGAAATTTATGTTTACCCTGTTGAGAAGCAGTAAAAGCAGAAGGGCAAAAGATTATTCTGTAGTTCCAAGGAGGGATGATCCTTTTTTATGATAATGAGAAATTGTGAGGAAAAATGCCTGACATCCTATGGACTTAGCAAATCCAGAGAACTGATTGAAGGGGTAAAGGGATGCAGGAATTACAGGGATTTATGTTTTTAATGTGTAGGATTTTAACATTTTTAGCCCGGTTCAGTATTTCATGAGACAACAGAAAGACCTTTAGGAAACAAAATAGAGTAAGAAAGATAGTTAGAGAGACTGAGAAAAGCATAGTATTTAGTTTTCTATTCATACAGATTTTTAATATATGTTACTTAAAATATGAAGTGTTTATTTGCATCACACTTGAAAAAATATATCTTATGTACTGTAAAAGTAGAGGAAAAAGATCAATCAGGAGCTGCTCAGTACTGCAGCAGCTACTAAATGGCTGTCTTCGATCTTCAGTCCAATATGTTTTCAGATTCCACTTGCTGGAACAACTCAGAATGCAGTGTATCCTTTCTGGTTTCAGTAGCACTGCTGCAGTGTGAACAGATTGCCCACCCTCATTAGAGAAAGAGCTCTGAAGCTGTGTTGTATCAGCTGCTGTGCACAGTGCCCACTGATAAGACTGAGAGAACTGCTGGTGGAAACAATTTGACTGCATATGAAGAGAAATGAAAGTGATTTTTCCCTCTTTCTTTACTCTCTCAGTGCTTCAAGATTAATTTTGGATCTGATCTTCAAAAGCTTAGATGTCAAAAGCATATGTATTTTAGATTTCATTTGCACGGAGTAGGGAAATTGCTCTCAGTACATTTCCACTTTGCAGTTTCCCAGATCTCAAATCCCTGAAAGCATTGATTACCACTGAATCTGATCTTTCTCATCTTCTGGGTAAAAATCCAACCTGTTTTTCCAAAGGCAAGTTCATTTAGTGTATGGATATGTGCCAGTAATATCAGCAGCTTGTGAGTGCATTTTCATGCAATTGCACTATTGACTATCAGGTAAAGACAGAAACCAATAATAAAAGAACATGTTCCTATGAAACCAGATCTTCAGGTGAATCAACTTGAGCCCCAAGTCAAATCAGCTTTATGAACTTCAGTGGAAGAAACAAATATGGAAAGTATTTTTGCTCTTCATATTACTTTTTGCATTATGCTTTATGCAATTATGCAAAAGTGCTTGTGTTGTTTTTTTGAAATTCCCAAAATATTTCTGAAAGAGAAAGCTGATTAAGGCTAAACCAAGAAGTCAGGTGGAGCTGAATCCAGTAAGTACATTAATAGATTCTAACATTTCTTTAGGTATCTTAGAATTTGAAGTAATACTAGTTTGAAATATTTGTCTTTCTGCTGTATTCTTCTATCACCACCACTAACTGAGCTTTTCATAGGTGTCAGCATGACATTCAGACAGTTCTACGTAAAACTTTGTAGAGCTCAACAAATGAACCTCATAGTGAGAGGAACCATAACTCATCATGCCTTCTCCACAAAGATGCAGAATGCTAAAACAGAGGAAGGTCATAATATCTGTCCTTATCCTTCTGTCATAATAAAAACTTCATTCTTTATAGTCTGACCTCTAAAATATAATGTATCTTTAAATAAAACCTACATTTAAACTTTTATACCTTGGTTAGAAACACTTTCATTTTACATGTTTTTTCTTTCATGGCTACAAGAGTTTAAATTGATATTTTTAAGCTTGGGAACAGGAATTATACAGAACTTTCTTGTTACTGCATTTCTTAGCACTTGTGAAAATATGTTGAGAATTCAGAAATGTGTGTCCTGTGGGACTGAACTTACTAAAGAACTACAAGTCACTTATTAGAAAATACCTGCTAATCCCTGAGGATTTTTTCCTATTACCTACCCCTAAATGAATGACTAATGTGATGGATTAGTCTTTTCATCCTTGGTACATGACTAGAAGACTTTATGAACTACCAGGAATGTATTTTGATTTCACTGGTGTCCTTTCTAATCACTGCTGTTGAATTTCCAAATGCTTTTGGTACTCACCAGAATCCAGATGGAGAATTTTCTGAATTGCGAGAGGCTAACGCTGTTGTTCTGAGCCTCTTTTTGCTTGACCTCCACATGTCCTGTGTGTAATTCTGCCTTTTCCCAGTATCAAATCTGTGACAAGATCAAAAATGGATCTAATCAGATAGCAAAGGTGTTCTCAGCTAAAATGTACAACTAGAATTTTAACAAGAAAATTCAAAGGAAAAATTATAAACATGTATATGCATAAATGAAGATAAATGTATTGGGTTGTCTTAAGATTTGTACTATATGGCTAGATATATTGGTCTTTGTGAGGGTTCTCTATACTGACTTTGAAAAACCATGCAAGCAGTGTTGATGGAGGATATCCTTCAGAGAGACCTGTAAGGATGCGTTTGAATATATCCAACCATCTTTTTATTTGCATGATCCATTTAAAACCATAAATTGCCAGTCAAGGGTTTGGATTTTGACTTAATTATCATTATAATTTCAGACACTTAGTTATGATGAAGTGCATGTAATTAAAACTATAAAATAGCAATAAATGTATATAAAATGATATACAGATTCCAGTTCAGTATTGTGCTTCTGATGAGAATTGCTTTGCACAGAAGCTGGGGATTACAGACAGTTTGGGGTAGCTGAATGCTGTGACTTCACCTGTCTTTGTGCAGGTGAGAGTAACCTGTTGTCTCTCTTGCAACATTTTGTAGCATATTCTCTGTTGTCAGTTCTGAAGTAACATCTCTGAAACTTTTTTCATAATTCATACGCTGAGTGAAGGCTGGTGGAAGCCTGTTATGGTCAGTTCTGTATCGAGAGAGCATTTTGGCCATGCACAGAATTGTTGTGTAGCACATCTGACTGCATTTTTGTGAGCTCAAATTAGCCAACACATTGTTCTGTGCATTACTGAAGGGTACTCAGTTTCCTCAGAAAATGACTGTACTACAAATGAGGCTTGTGAAGCTTTTAGACAAGTTTCCTGGAGCACTGACTATAGACATGGAAAAGCAAAAAACAGTTATCTCTCTCACTGTGTTGTAAGGGGACGCTGGCTTTGTCCCCCTCTTTCTCCATACCCCATCTGACCAAATAGGCTTTTTTAGTTACTAACTCACTCCACTGTGAAGCAGGTCTCTCAGATGTTTGGCTGCTGGCTAAATATATTTTGTTGCCTTTCAGTGAAAAACAGCTCAGCTCATCAGGTCCACTCTATCATGTGCAACTAATGTTTTCCACTGCCTTTTCTGTCCCAGTTACTTTTCAAACTCTCTGGTCCTGCCAATCTTTTTTTTCCTCATTCCTTGCAGCAAGGCCTCTATCTGTTTCTACTTCTTTCCTGAGACTATCAACCGGCGACAGTATTAATTATTCAACCTTATTTTCTATTTCTCAAAGCTGTGGGAAACACAGCAAAATGTTACATTTGCAGTGCAACACAATTCTTTCTCTCACTCCAGCATGACACTGGCAGGAGTCAGATATACTACAGGTGTCTTCATAGACAAGAGTTCTCTTTACCAGTAACTGGATACCAAGCACAATGTTACATTTTCTCTTAGATATGCAGCCTTATAACAGAAAACTAATTTATAAAGATGAGAAAATTACTCGGTGCAACCATACATGTCTACTTTTATAAGAAAATAAATGTCACTGTAAGTTTCGGTAATGAACAGTTTCTATGAGAATTGTCTACTTCTTAATTAATTAGTGTTTAAACTGTATGATGATCCATACTAACAGGTATACCATATGCTGTGGAACTATCCTTCAGCCTCCAAACAAAGTCTGAGAGGAAATGAATCAGAATTTAACTGTTCTATTCACTAAACAAACACTCTGTAATTAGAGGTTCAGATGATGACTTTAAAAAGACAGTAAACAGATGATGTGACATTCAGACTGAATGAAATGCAGGAATGAATAGAAAAAAATGCAGACGCTGTCTTTAGAAGCAAGAAAAATTGTAGTCCAATAGTTGCAGGGGAACTTTACATTAAACTATGTTATTGCTCAGCTGAGATAAGTAAACTGTGAACTCAATAAACTGCAGACGGTGTAAGTTGTGCTTCACAAAGAGGGAACAAAGAGAAGATCAAAAGGCACAGGGCTCTGCAAGATTAGAGCAATTGAAATTGTTTTTCTTGTCACAGTATCAGCTCTGCTTGAGCAGCACCAAGCAAGATCTGGGTAGTGCCTCCTGGGGAGGGTGTCTCTTTTGAGACAATGCTCTCATTATCAAATACTGGGGCTTGTTCTTTAAAATGACTATACAAAAACTAGCAGGAGCCTTGAATGTACATATGCATAAATTCAGATACCATTTGCTAGTAATTACAAAATATTAGTTTAAAGCAGAGAGGGGCAGCACTAAAATAATACAGCTTCTGCTTTCACCAGAAATTGCTTTTTTTCCTTTTGATTCTTTCTCACCAAAAGTATTGCTGACAACACTAAAATGACGTTTTTTTTTATTATTAAATAGAAAAAGAACTCTGGAAAAGCACAAGTCTTCCAGTCCTAAATATCCTTAAGATATTTTAAACTTAATTGTTGTATTATCATCATTCATTTTATTGCAAACTGACAGATATTGTAGATATTCAATGTCCAGTGTACCAGAAACTGTGTGATTTAATCTCCTTGCAAGCAGAGCACCTCCTTGTGACTTCCAGACTCACAGCTCTGTCCTCAGAAGAGAACAGGCACATAGAGCTGGCTCGCTACAGCTTTATTGAATAGCATAGCTGACTTCCATAATGGAAATGCTGAATTGAAAAGTGTTGCCTTTAGTTCAAAATGATTAGCTAGTTCAAAATGTAATTTACTGGTTGGGTGCTTGCATTTTTTGTCTTGAAAAAGCAGCGTTTCTGAAGGGTGAGCACTGCTCATAAAAACCTCATCTTGTTGAGAACCTGGTATGTTTAGGTGTCATTAGAAGTAAAAAAAGTCTTTTCCTTGTATATATCCTAGCACCGTGAGATCCTGGCAAGATACTGAGAATCCTATTGAGAATTTTACTTCCAATTTAAGAATATAACTGAAAACACTCAAAAAAAATTTTTTTTGCAAGTCATTGTGCCTCTTTTCAGTCTGTTTTCCACAGATACGTAGAAGTGTCAGTAGGTGAGTTTGTTGTGCTAGAGAACTGGAACTGTCATGTAATAAAACCCTATGCCTTGCATGACTGTGATACACTTCCAGTACAAAGTCCAAAAGTGTAATTCCACCCAAGTCTGCAGAGATATAAAAGGAATGAATACATTCCAATAAAGAGCAGTGCTTGTGTTGTCAGCACGTTATTTTAAATACTTGACTATGATCAGTAGGAATCATAATAGACCAACATGTCTGAAAATCATGTACTTTTATTTATGTGCTTAAGTATGATAACAACATCTTTCATTATGTTTAAAAAAGCATCTGAATTTGCAGATAGACTTTCAGTGTTATTTTCAGATGTGCTTATGTGGCATTTTTCTGCATCTTTAAATACCTAACACTTGTAAAAATATAGCCTTTAATCTGTAACTTCAGGGATTTTAGCAAATCTCTAGGAGAAAATCTCTGCTCTTTCTGTAGAGAAGAAAGGGAAGAGACAGTCTGATCAATTCTACTGCCTCTTCCCTGTAGTTCCTCCTCTTAACTTGTGTGTCTTCAAGTAGAAATTATTTTAATTATTCAACATATAACGGGTTCCTGTAATAACAAAAGATCACAAGGTTGGACCATGGTGCTCCTTGGAATCAGCAAAGGACTGTGTAAATGTGGACATAGGGTTTATAAAATTCAGTATTCAAGGCAAAGAGGATTTTACTCCAGACTGAGACAGTCAGTTTGAAGAAATAAGGCATTTCTTTAAGAGTCTTGAATTGTTCTGACTCTCTCACTAGATGACACGGAGCGGGTTTGAGTGAAGTTGTACAAGAGTGAGCTGCAGAGTGACTTGACAAAGTAAGGGGATTTTTAAGCTACTTCAGAGTCTTGTCCCATCAGACCATTACAACCACTGAAGTGGATCAAATGGTTACATAAAGCAGTAGAACTAGAACTAATGGAGTGATTTTATTTGTACTAGAGCAAGTCCACCATTGCACGCCCTTTGTCTGACTCTAAATATCTGGGTAACTTTATAGGAAAAGACATTTTCTAGCCCTAAAAAAGTCAAGTGCATGTTTCTTTTTTCACATTTTTATATCTAGGTTAATCCTGTTTCTTATGGTTCATTTTATCTTTTGAGCAAATGAAAAAACAGCTCTACCTAAATTCTCTAAGTTCTAGTGAGTAGGGAAGTGACACTTCCAAACGCAGACTGAGACATTGTATTTTCATTTTCCAGGTGTAGGCATGGGCATGGCATTTAAGACAGAATTCTGTGTATTTTTGAAACAATCACTGTAAAGTTATTTTGAAAAAATATTGTAAACATCCTTGGAAGCAAATTGATATCTCATTAGAATGAAAAATGTAACTTTTGGCTGGGAAGGTTTACCTAATATATATATACCCTGGTGTTTTGAAGCTTAAGTTGGACCATAAGCCCAGTTCTGAATTTTCATATATGAAATACCAGGCTTATTCATGTCTAACAGCATGCACTGAAAAAAGCTTTATTTGTTGAACTCCCTCCCAAATGTACTGCAGAAAAAGTTTGCCTACAAGTTGAGCATGTGGATATCTGTACCGGTGAGAAATACTTCAGAAAACAACATTAATCACCTGTGATATAAGAGACATTTCTCCCCTTAAACTGTTTGGTCTGGAACAGACTGCATTGGAAATCACTGACTGAAGTCTTGAACTAATAGGCAGTTTGTGTGAACACAATTACTGTACTGTGCAAATCTGTTTGAACATCTATCATTTAAAAGATAGACATAAATTTAATAAAACACAAGGCATAAAGCTGCTCTTGTGTTGAATAGCGATCAGATTGTAAGGTGGTTTTAGAAAGCAAGACTTCTAGTGAATATGCATTTTTAAAAGCCTCCAGCCAGTGTCAAACATATTAAGAACTACAACTAGTCCTTTTTATCACAAGGGTAACTTCCAAGGTTTTTATTCCTTATTTGACACAATGTAATCTGCACATATCCCCAGAAGACAGCTAACTCTTAAAATCTGTTATTTTTTCTTTGTATTTAAGTATATTAGTCATGTTGATTAGATGTCAAAGCTTGGACAGTGTGTTCTCTAATACTGTGAACTTGGCAACACTTCTATCAGAGAGTGGCATTTTGGCTTATTCTGTTATTTCAATAGGGAAAGCGGAAGAAAAAATCTTAACCTTTTAAAAATAAATTTTAATAACATTCTGAAATGCAAAAGGCCATCAGACCTTGCACCTGATGCGTTGATTTCTGCTGACCCCTTTTGACAGGAAAAAACACACTTAGGTTACAAAAAAGAATGTAGAGCATAACATAATTTAATTGGGCAAGTTTACTATTCTGAAAAAAGCCAACGTCTGCACTTTTTTTTCTGAAAAGAAACCAAAGCAGCAAATAGGAAAGGAACACATTTTCCTTACTAGAATAGGAAGCGTTCTCCTTGTTGCTGTGTATTGGCAAAGCTTTACCAACCTGAATAGTGCAATGCCAGTTTTTTAGCATCTGAGAAGTTGGTTTGGCCTTTGGAATACAATGGATCATCAATTCAAGGCTCTCCCATCAACAAAGGGAGATTCCTTAAAATGCCTAAGTACACAGAAACTTCCTTCGCTCCTCACTATGCACATCTCAGCAGTTTGTATTCAGGTTCACACTCAGGTCTGGATGATTTTAGTCCGTTCTCGGGCAATTGGATTCTTTTTCCTATGAACTGTAATAGTCCTTGTCTCTGTTTCCATGAAAAAGCCGAATCAGTTGTTAAGCCATTAGACTGACCACTGCAAGACTTTTTTCTAATGAACTTATTTTGATTCACATACCAACTGTCTCTGAATGCAGTAGCTATGCATTTGCCAATGTGATGATCTAATTCATCAGGCTGAAACATAACTTTTCTTTGTCATATGTGAAAATAAGTAATTAAGTAGAGAACAGAACTACCGAGAGATAATAGTTCTTAGACAGCAGAATATAGCTTAAGCAGCAAATTAACCTCTTGAATTACTTAACACAGATTTCATACATAAAGATGTTGTTCCTTTATTTTATTCTATTTCAGGCACAAAAAGTAGCGTACAGATTTTGAAGTTCTGTACGACAACTCACAGATGCAGATGGTTTGTAACTAATTTTAGGCTGCATTTTCCATTCAGATGAAGAGATCCTAATGTTAGAATCTTCATGATACATGAAGAGTTGTCTTGAGAAGCAGAAGTTATTTATAAAGGTGTTGGTCTGCTTTGGATGGAGAACTGCAGATGAATTCTCTTTTCTCCATAGTGGTACCAACATGTTATGAAACAAGATGTTTCAATACCAATGCCACCAATCTGTATGTCACTGAACATCTGTTTTTTTATATGGTCTATTTGAAGATTAATTGCCTGTTTTGCAGCAAAAACTTCTTGTCAGGAAAACCCAGTTAGAAACATTGCTTTTCCAGATCATTACCCTGAATGTAACCACATATACAACACAATGATTATTAACCACATTTAACTACCATTTTCAAGTAAAAGGGAAAAAAATGCTACTGGTATTCTGTATTCATTGTCATGGCTACAGTTGTCTGCTAAGAAAGTGGGTTTGCCCTTAATCCACCCCAGTTAAAGCTGACATACAAATTTTAAGAAATGCAGTGTAAGCTAAACACAAAGATCATTAACTCCAGAACATTTTACCCAAAAAATACCAACATCTGGGAGGAAAACAAGGCAAATAATTGTTTGATTGTTTGGCTTTTGCAGATGCAGCATATGTATATGATATCTTGGTTGCAGTATTCTTCATCACTAAGAAGATTTTTTGGTGCCAAAAGTTTGAGAAGATTGTGGGACTGACTGAAATCAGGACTGAAGACATGTTTGATCAGAAAAAGTGGTGAAGATTTCAGAGCTTACAAAGCAAACGCAGTGATTTTCTTGGCCCTGTTCTCTAAACCTTTTTTCCCCCAGGAAAACCTTTGCAGCCTCAACCAACTCCATAAGCAGGAGATGGCTGTGCATATAAAAAAATCTTAACATGTGAGAGCTTGGCAGAATGTAGTCTCCACTGGGATGCTGAAAACTGTACAGCTTTGCAAAGCAGAGCTGCACCAAATTGGAGAAGAGCACTTGAGGCATTTTTATGTGTGTACAGCTAGCAAAAACTTTTATTTTTATTTAGTTTTATATCTAGGCCAAGCACAAGAGAAGCAAGTGTATCTTAGTGCTGTATTAGTGTGATCATTGTGCTAGAAATTACCATATTCTGTGATTCTGTAATTTTTCTTTTACAATACTACTTCTGTAAGTTGGCTGCCAAAAAAAGTTAAAATTTTGCCAAATCTTTTGCTCAAAATTGTATAAAATCTATGTTGCACATTCATACCAGCTTAGATTAACACCACTGTGTACAGTGGGGACTCAATGGTTTTTGTATGTGATGCCATATATATTAAACTTTTTTGATAAATCAGTTGTCTTCTACATTTAATAAAGACATGCAAATACTGCAGGTCCTTGTCTGTGCTTTTCTTCTCAGTGTTTGGGTCTAGATACTTGTGTGTCTGTGCCTGTGTGTGTCTGTGTGTGTCTGTGTGTGTGTGTCTATGGTATGTTTATGTGTGTGTGTGTGTCTGTGTGTGTTTGTGTGTGTATGAGTATGTGTGTGTGTGTCTGTGTGTGTGTGTGTGTGTCTGTGTGTGTTTGTGTGTGTGTCTGTGTGTCTGTGTGTGTGTCTGTGTGTGTGTCTGTCTTTCTGTGTGTGTGTGTGTAGGGGAAAGGGACAGCTCAAACCTCCCTGAGGTGGCCCCGTGTCCCTCTGTCGGTCAAAGGCAGCTCGCACACACTTGCCCATCCCTCAGCTCCCGGAGTGCAGCTCAGATTGGCAGGACAGCGAGGACACCGCCCCTCACCCCGGTCGGAAACCCCCTCATGGCCGGTGGGTCAGAGGCCCTGCCTGGGCGGGTTGGCCACAAGAACCAGAGTGGATAAAACCAAAGGAATGCGTTCGCCTCGTGTCGCGGCCCTGCCATCTGGACAGGTGAGAGCTGGGCTTCCACGAGGTTCCAATGGTAGCTATACAATCTGCCTTTCCCTCTTTCTCCTTCCTCTCTTTTCTTGCTCCCTCTTTTTCTCTTTCTTTGCTCCTTTTTTGATGCTTTGGGTAGCCTAAAGCTGAAGGAATTGGATTTTAACTGGGTAGTGTGGATTGGTATGTGCTCGGTCAGTACTGTGGTGAAATGTTTCCTCTAGATTGTGTGATGCCCTTTTGAACTTTTGCCAGGTTCCCTTATTTTCTCCCCTAAATTATCAGTAAAAATGCCTCTTAGGGATGAGTGTGTGGCTTATTCTCTTGACGCTATCTCGAGGTATTAAAGAACCCTATATATATTTTAAAGTAAAACTCCTGGCTGATCCTGTGAGCTTGCAGCTCCAGGGCTGGGGTGTTAACAACTATCACAAAGGAAAGTACCACAACTCCAGGGTTTGGAAACACCATGTGGCCCCTTTTGGATTTCGGCATTGGACTCTGTGCCCATATTTTGCTTAAGTCCTGCCTTAAATCCTGTTTCTAGGTTACAGGCTGATTCCTCTCTCTGTAAGGGTCGGGGTCTATGAGAGCATGGCAATTTAGCTAAGTAGAAGATCCTGGGTTCAATAAGTGGCACCGCTGAAAGTGTGATAGATAATAAATGAGAACTAATTATGTTCAAACTGCAATTGGGCCAGCAATTGCTTTAATTTATATAAAAAGAAAAGGGTAGCCAAGTATTTCTTTTGTCCAAGGTGTGTTGAAGATCATTACAGTAAGAGTTTTTAGGAGGACAAGAGTTTAGTAGGTAAGTGCTTTTTCTTTATAACAGAGAGGAAAAAAAATAGAGACTATCTAGTTAGTCATTGCTATTTCAGCTTTTTCTTTCTGTCTGTTTTCAGGCAAAAATGCTTTTCTACCTTATGAATTCATTAGTAAGGAAGAAAGTTAGAAGCTGTTTTCTGGAAAGCAGAGTGCGTTGCCAAATGGTTTTGGTAGTAGGTTTTGAAGTACCAAGTCTGAAAACAGAGAAATTTGCTCATAGTGTGCACCGGATAGAAGAGGTTTTAGCTTTTCATTCAGCAAATTGGATTAGAACTAGCAATTTCTATTTCATCCATTTTAATTGTGTGGTTTTAATTATTTTCTTTTGCTTTGGCTCAGCATATGTTATCAGGGCTAGTGGGCCAAATTCTCTGTGGTCTAGCCGTAGCCTTTTTTCAGCTTTACCCTGATGATTAAGAAGTAAAATGAAGCCTCTTTATCAATAGAGCCCATTTACACCAGTGTCATGTTTTATTACAGCAATATCTAAGAACTCATGATCGTTAAAATTCAGAGGTTACTGTTAATAAGAGACATGTGGGGAAAGCATCTGGTGGCTTTTGCATTCTGAATGCTGCTCCTTTTTAGAAAAAAAAGTAGTGCTGGTTAGAAATTAAAAATGTATTAATGTCTCTGACTTTTTTGTAAAAACTTCTTGGGCCCCTTGGGAAGTAGTTTCTTGACAGAAGCAAGCACCTGATGTTAACTTGGTCGTAACAGACACAAAAAGTTCCCTTTGTGTTAAAACCCAAACCTAACTGATATAGTATATCAGATAACAACTAAATACAGGATCACTTAATGGAATAGACCACAATGATGTTTGTTCTTCTGAAAAGTAAAAGAAGTGGGGGAAGGAAAGACGTGCACAACTTGCTAATGATGGATATCTGTCTGCAAGTGGTGGTGTTGGATGACAGGGTGTGTTCCCTCTTTCTTGATTGTCAGAAAGAAAACCAAAATGTTAAAACCAGTTGATCTCTACTCTCAAATCCCCATGTCACCTTATATTCTGTATGTTTTCTTCTGAAAATATTCTGCATCTTAGAAAGTATTGTTCTCAGAATTTGTACGATATGCTAGAAATGCAAATGGCTCCCATCTAAGGAGCAAAACAGTGAGAAGAACTGCTGCTCACTTTTCCAGTAGTTAATGAGTGAAACCAATATCTCAAATACTGAGTTCATAAATTTAACTGACTTACACTGGTGTATAGCAAGATGTCTAAGTGTACATATAAAAAAATGTTAAATTTTTGGTCTTGAGTGTTATTGGTGACAACTATTTGGCTCAGGGCAGTATTTATCATTGCTTCTCTGAGGTGCTGATATCAATTCCTGGCACCCTGCATTTGCATACTCTGTATGGTTTCTTTAGATATTTTTCAACTTTTAACTCCACAAAACCTTTCACATGGTACTTCAGAAGGAAAAGCAGAATATGCGATTTTTAAGACAGGTAAGTTAGCAGCATTAACACCTCGAGGTTTTCAGAAAAGGGTTGAATCTCATGAAAATGAAGATTGTAGCAATCAGTGAAGCTTAGCTTTTCAAAGAGCCCTGCAGACAGTGTCAAACAATACTTCTCTGATAGCTTCTTGTTTGATTTGGAGTCATTCACGTCTTTGTGGAGGTAAATTTGACAGCTCTGCTGTACTTATTAGTGGGGCAAAAAGCTCTGAAAAAAATGCACAACCATATGCAATTATGTTCTCTCCTGTCCTTGTGCATCTGTTGCTCTGGTTAATTTAAGTTATTGATAGAAGTTATTTTTCCTGGTCTCTAACCTGTTATATATGTAAAAGTTCCTTAGTTCATTCAAAATTTAACAAAATAGCCTGATGTTTAAAAAAAAATAATTAGTTGTTATTAGTAGTCAACATTAATACCAATTTCTGTTCTAGAATTCAAAGACAATATAAAACACTCCTCCTGCTAAAAGCAAATTTTAAATATGCTTTTCAAGACCTTTAGTGCTTATTTTGCTAATCCAGTTTTTGCATATACTGTGCTAAATTCCTTATAACTAAGGCATGGTTAGTGCTTATCCCAATAATGTATATATACAGTATTAGTCTTAATCATACATCCTAATTTTTCTTAAAAGGAGGAAAAAAGATAATTAAAATTTGCAGTGTAAGTAGAACGCTAACAATGTTATGCTCCATTTGGACACGAGGTGGGGGGTGGAATTCCAAAATGTAAAGCCTTTCACAGAGTGCCTCATGTCAGTTCTCCCAGTATATGTGTATTAGGTGTGATGTATCTGGTTGAAATTCCAAAAAGGTCTTGCCAAATTTAATGCATGAGGATATAAACAACTGAAGTCAAGTACTTGTGCTGAGTCAAAGCTGAGTGGGATCTTTAAAAGTATGAGTTTGAAACAGTTTTAAAACTGTTAAATAAGGCTGGATTGCTAGTGAATCTAGTTGCTATCTTGTCTGTGTTTGTTTCTCTTTGGAAATAGGGATGGTTTGCTTAAAATATCTTACAGTTCATTGTCAGAAAAGGTTGGGGTTTGGTTTTTTCCAAGTGTCTCTCAGAGCTATAATGAGATGACATTTTCTCAAGCATCACTGTAGTCAACAGAGTATAACAATTGTAATGGTATTTTTGCTTATATGGGCTTGGCTATATGGTGAACGTGTTATTTTGGTTTGTTGGGTTTTTTTGGTTTTTTTTAAATTTATATATAACATGAGATAGAATAAAAATTGCATTGAGTGATGAAGTAAGCCTAAGAAATTTACATTAAGAGAGTGGGAATATTGTCTAAGTAACTTCAATAATAAAACTGAAGAACACCTGGTGTTAAGAATGTGTATATACATATATGGAGCTCATTGGCTACCGCTGCATTGCCTTTTAAGTGTGCACTGTGTAGTCAGCTTTTAATATTTCAATGTCTTCTCTCGGATTAACCCCCAGATTATCAGTGGGAACCTATGACAAGAAAAGATGAAAAGCTGAAACCAATGCAAAATGAGCTATGGTGTTGTGTCCACCTCAAATGATTTTGTAAGTTATTATCATCCAACATGAGGAACATGTTACCACAGAAGCAGCAAAGTTGTAGAAGGACCTATAAATGGGTGGCATTGCTTTCACTCTTTCCTCTCAGTAAAAGCCTTTAGGTGACTGTGTATTTTTGTTAGATTGAGCCACGAATTTTATCTGCAGGGTACATAACCACTCTAGTTAATTCAAACTAAACAATGGGGAAATCATTTTCCTTTAGTTACCTTTCACCTATTTTTTTTCCTCAAAAGACCAAGAACCCAAGGAGCTGCTGTTGCTGGATCCCATTCTTTCCTTAGTTATTTGTAATATTTTTTTAATTTTACCTGTTGTCAAGTGAATCCTAATTTGTGTTCTTAAAGAAAACAAACTCCCTTCAGCAATTGTTAAAACTGTTCCTTCACACACAGACCCAATGTCAGCAACTTTTTTAGAGGTGGCAGGTCCCTTAACATGATGGGACACTTTCTATGTGCTTCTCGTTTAAGTGACATTGAATTGCTGGGGTATTGGCAAACCTGTCCAGTGGACATTCAGCTTGTCTTCCTCTGGTTCTAGTTCACTTCACTTATGCTGAGCCCTCTGTTTTCTTTTGTCATTTGAGAATCTTCTGTTCAATGAAAACCTTCTTTTGAGACTAATTAAAAACAAGCTAGAGGTTTTCTTTGAAGCAGAAGCACTGTAAAGAATTGCAGTGTCTCATTAGTAATAAAGAGGTGTCTGCCTTGCCTACCAAGGTTTTTTGCAGCTAATCTTAGTATAGTTATAATATTTAACAATTGTATATATTGAAGATTACTTTCCTGGTGTTTTCCACACTGCTTTCCTTTGTGTACATCATTCCATACCCATAATTACTGCTGTTGAGGTAATGTGATGAAGTGCTTGACAATTACAAGTCTGAAACAAACCCTTTCTCATTTCTTACGCTAATTTAACATACACTACCAGAGTAGCATACAAATTATTTTTGTAGTCACATTCTGAGTTCTTTTTGATGCCATTATGCTGTGTGCTATAGATGCACAGTAATTGAAGGTATGGTAGGTATAGGCTACTATCCAAATGTGGTACATAACCATAGATCTCTTTGTCTTGTGTCCGAGTTTCTCATATCCTTTACTTTTTTTTTTTTTTTTTAAATTAGAGAGGCTCTTGAAATCTTATTTTACATGGACATCTGTGACAAAAGAAAAAATTAATTTGACTAGCATCACATGAGCCTATGCAGGGGGACTGTGCTTAGCTTTGTATTGCAAACCAACCTGCTTTACTTCTGTTATCTCTATTACAAGAGAAAAGCTCTTTGTAACAGTGAGAGGAGATCTATAGTATGTTTGTAGGGCTTCATGAAACAATTCATCATAGTCTGTTGTTGATTAGAATATTGCTATTTGCATAATTTGAAGTGCAGTCCTTTTCCCTGGCCATTAGTCTAAAATTACTTGTTCCTTTTGACAACATGCCACCAGTGTTTGCTTCTTATGATTGTAAAACCATTCTTATAACCTTTCTGGGAAAGGATCTTACCAATTTTCTGATTCCAGCTGCTGGAGATGTATTACTGCTATATGTGCCAGCCAGCATTTCTCAGCAGTAAGAAAATCTACTTGAGGGGAAAAAGGGATTGATATCTAGTAAAAAGTAATTAAAATAAGTAGAAAAGCTCAATTGTTGAGGGAGAAGAAACTTCCAAAGCCTCGCGAAGTCTGTGCTGCTTTACTGCATCCCTGAGTTACTGGTCACAGAGTGAACAAGGAATTACATATTTTATGTAAAATATTCATCATAGTTGAAATGAAAACATGCTGCAAAAAGTTTCAGAGAGACACTAAGCAATAAGCTCTAGTCAATAATAGTTGGGTGATAAAGTTGGAGAAATACTGAAGATGCATCAAGATGTGCTGTAAATTCCTGGTTAGCAGTCAGAACCAGGATCCCCATGATGCAGTGTTGAACATGCTAGAGCAGTACTGAAAATACAAGAATATTAGACATTATGAGCTAAGTACTTAGAAACAGAAAACATTATTTATGCCACTGGTAAAGACATAGTGAACATTTAGAATCCTTCATAGCTCTGTACTTCATCTCATTTTAAAAAAATCTAATAGAACTGGAAAAGGTAGAGAAGTTGACAAAATATATCTGGAGCTATTGAACAGTTTATAAAATAAGATTCATTATATCAGGATTTTTTCTCACAAGATAAGAAAACTGAGGGAGAAATGCTAAAGTTCTGAAAAATACAAATCATGTAGAGAACAGAATGATTATCACTCTGCTAAAGGACACTCCATAAAAATAACAAGCACCAGACTTCCATTAACAAGGAGATACATTTTCTCATAAGTACAACCCCACTATGAAATTCCCTGCCCTAGAGAACATTGGCGTTCTGTGATTAGTGAGAAAAGGCCATAGAAGGTTCATGCAGAATGTGTTTCTCAGAAGCTGTTCGGTGTGGCTGGGAAAAGGCAGCTCCTGGCTTCAGGTGGCTTTACCTGCTGCTTTACAGGAGCTGTGATGGTGTCCAGGCAAAGGGTCACTCTGTGCTTTCTCAGCTCTGTTGCTTTTCACTACAGCATCTTTTCATGGCCCTTGGCTGAATTCTGGGCTAAATGATGCTTTCTGAAGGAATATATCTGTTCTTATGGATGAGGAACAAACTTGTATGTAATTATGACAAAGCATCTCCAAATTGAACAAATACATTTTATAAAGCTGCTATCTGGAGTTTTCTCATTTCTTTCACATGAGCTAACCTTTCTGTAATGGAGTAACTTTCTGTTATCTCTCCTCTCCTCATCTTGTTTTCAAGTTTTAGCTGTAAGCCTGTACCTTCTGCCTTTTTATTTGTGAATAAAACTGCTGTGGGGCAGCAGTTTTTATATGAGGGGCTTTTTAAGCAGAAATTACATTATTCAGTCTCTGACAACACTGATAGCTGTCTACAGTCACAGATGGATTTAAGATGAAAAATGTTTTGGACATGCTAAACTGAAGACTAAAGAAGGGCAAGTTTAATTTACATAGGAAAGAAAATAACTATTTCTGCCTGTGGTATTTTATGCACATTGGTATTTCCACTGAAGTTTATAGATAAATACCTATATTTGCTTCTGATCTCAAATACAAGAAGAGCTCATCTGGTATGCTTTAATTTGATGCATTATTACAGCTGAAATCCTGGCAAGCTTGTAAATCTGACAAATCCACAATTCTTCAGAATTGGAAAAGAATGTTTTCCTCTCAATTTCTGTTTGACTTTTAACAAACAAATTTATCTCTCTTGATGTTCCAAACCAAGATAATCAATGTTAGGTAGTACAGATAAACTTCCTTGAGGGAAGGAAAAGCTCCTGCAGTAATAAGTGAACATTTATACAGGTTAATGTTACTGATAACAGAATTCTGCAATGATTACCATAACAGTAAACCTGCATTCATGTGCTTCCTAACAAGCATATAAGCTTTCTTTTCTTCCACCTGGCATCAAACACTAAACATTAACCTCATCTTTCTAGAGTTTAGGACCACTGACAAATGTCTCAAATTAAACTGCAAAATGAGGAATCCTTGACAGTAGTGGCTGGTTATTAGTTTTGTGAACCTACACAGGGCTTTCGGGGAGGATTCTCTGCAGGGCTGCACTGTGCTACAGGGAGGAGAGAAACCTGACAGTTGTGAAGAGCTTTTGATCACTGTCCAGCCTTGCAGCTTCTGAGCACTAACTCTTTTCATCTGTCTTTTGGTTCAGCCTGAGGAGTTTGTTCATATTATTATTCTGTGTCCTAATGCTGAACAAGTAACAGCCATTTTTGCTTCTATCCACCTAGACTCTAATCACCATTTTTGTTTCTTTGTAAATAGCAATGAAGATGCATTCCTACAGTAATGTGGGCATAATTAAGGTCAGAGCTGGGTCTTCAAACATCTTCCTGTGTCTCCCTTGTCTGTAAGACACCATTAACGAACACTTTATTTATGCCCTTGCACTGGAGAGGTGTTGACATTTAATTTTCATCTATTTTCTTTTTTTCCACAAGGTGCAAGAAGGTGGAGGGAGGAGCTGCCTGTTTCATAGCTGAGGGAGCTAAAGCAAGGAAGGCTGGAGTTGGTTATCAATCGAAACTGGAGGGTTTCCTAGAAAATGTTGCTGTGCCCCCACACACTGGAGTACAGCTCCTATTCTGGCCCGGGGCAGGTAAGGCTCTGCAACCAGGGGCTGCCTGCCAGGAATAGCCCCTCTGCTCCTGGCTGCTGGCCCTGGCGTGGGCTGAGGGCAAGGGGCAGGGCAGAACAGAACAACTGCTGCCTGTGAAGGGGGAGAGGGTCCTGAAGAAGTCTCTGAACTCCTCTGTCAGCCTGAGGCTACAGGCTGAGCCATGTGACAGTCACAGAATTGGTCAAGTTGGAAGAGACTACAATGGGTCATCTGATCCAACCTTCCTGCTCAAGCGGGGTCATCCCAGAGCACATGGCACAGGATTGTGTCCAGACTCCATGCCCGCTCTGGGCAATATGTTTTAGTGTGCAGTTCACCCAGACAGTAAAGAAGTTTTTCCTCATATTCAGGTGGAACTTCCCGTGCATTAGTTTCTGCCCATTGCTGCATGTCCTGTTGGCACCACGGAGCAGAGGCTGGCTATAACCTCTTGGCACCCCCCCTTTAGATATTTATATACATTAATCAGGTCCCCTCTCAGTCCTCCCTTCTTGAGGCTGAACAGGCCCATGTTGGAGCTGACCTGATGGGGGGCCCTGAGCTGGGGTGGGGGGAGGCTGCAGAGTACCTGGAGACTTGAGGCCCTGACACCTGTGGCCCCAAACACTATCACTGCATGTGAGATGTCCTGTGTGCTTGCTGAGCAGAGAGGTGCCTGGGGTGCAGAGGGAGGGAGCCATGAGAGTTTCTCTGTTAGCCCAGAGCACAGGCAGGGCAGTGAGACAGCAGTGGGTGTGTGGGGCAGGCGGGAGGTGGGCGGTGCTGCCATAACGTGAGACGTGCAGAGCATGACTAGAGTGAAAGTTCCCAGTGCTATTAATGCTGGTTGCTACTGTGTGCTGGGGAACTGCAGCAGCACTGCCATGGTTACAGCTCCTCACTGAAACACAGGCTCCCTGACAGCCAAAGCAGAAGTTGAGGAGCTCAAGTACCAGATGTAAAAATGGCCAAATCTAGGAAAAGTACTTCCCAAGCATTGCACGTAGGGAGGTTGTTTTGCAAATGCTTCTGGGACTAGCAACTGACTTTGAAGGAGTACTTAAAAGTCAAGTAAAGTAGCACATGGGCTGGCTGTCACTCCTTGGTTTTCAAATTGAACTAGGCCAAAAAAGACAGCTTGCAGCTACTTGCCCACACTGCACTGGACTGAATGGCAAGTAGGTGGTGGTTGCAGGACACACTGAAAGCCATGTGCCTCGAAGTGCTGGGCTAGGCTGGTCCATCCTGTATAAACATGCCTGTGTGAGTGAGCTTCTAAGCATTTGTTACTTTATAAAGTTTCAGATTAAATTAGCAATTGTAAAAGTTAACATTTGTAGCATTTGTGGGGGGGTGGATAGTAGAAAAGTCACAATGTAGCTGAGAATCTGAAGTGGGGGAATGATGTGAGGGGTCATCCATCAATCTTTCTTGAAAAGTAAATGTGGTTTCAAAACAGTTCCAGAGTGGATTAAAAGTAAAAAGTAAAGTAGAGGCAAAGAAAATGAAACCTGTATACTTCTTTTATCACATGTACCATGGGCCTATTATACAAACGTTTTTGACTTTAGCTATCCTAAGGAGTCTCATTACTTCATAAGAGTCGGAAACCCGATTGAAACAATGGGGTTTGCCATGGGATACACAGATGCTCACAGTCCAACCAGTCAATGTTTGTAACAGAAATGAAATTGCACTTTGCTGGTCCAGTCCTTTTGTCTCTGGGTTTGGTTTTAAATCCGGCAACCTATCTATCCTTTGTTCTCACTATGTGTTTTGTTATTTAGTTGTGCAGTACCTCTATATGTGTCAAAATTAGTATTCATAATGTGCTCCAGGCAACTTAACTATCCACACTGCCACATTTTAATGTCTGACTTCTTCACCACCTTTAGAAACGAGCATTGAGTACTGAAGATTTGACTCTGCTGAGCTCCTGCTTTGAAGTAACACGATGAACTAGTTTACAAGTGGAAACCTGAAGTTTCTGAGCACACAAGCATATCCAATAGAGTCACCTTGTTATTTTGTTACTTCCCTGGTACTGCGCTTGTCCCTTTGACCCCTGTAAAATGCAGGCTGCTTGACCAAGATAATTGCTGTTGAACAGTGCTGTTTTATTAACATGCACTTTATCACCACAATCCAGTCCTGCCAGGGCCTTGCTGTGGTGTATATGAGAGGTACACAGAGCAGCAGAGAAAAATCCTTTAAGACAAATTTAGGTGCCAGATTGCTTTATGCCTTTTCTTTTTTTTTTCTTCAGGGGACATAAAGCTCTTCAGTTTACCAAGCGAATGTGAAGCCCTCAAGAGTATAAACTAGGGGTCAAAGTAGACTCTTGCACTGAGATTGTAGAAAGGATTTTCTGTTTGAAGATTTCCTTATCCGTGCACATTAGAGAACAGACCTTTCTTCCTCTGCCACTGGCAAAGAAATGCACCTTACTTAATCATATTATTATGCTGTGACTCAGCAATAGTTGTGCTATTGTATCTCAGTATTCTGGTTGACACTGAGTACTTAATGTCCAGCATAAAGTTTTAGTAAGGCTGGTAAGGTCAGGTGTTCTTAAAGGAACAGCTTTTTCTTACAAGTCTGAAACTGTCTCTCTTGATGGGGCATGAGAAAGAGATGAAGCAAGAAAAGAGCTTTTTTTACTATCCTTGTGAAGGTGTTTTTCAACTTATGGGTACCTGGAAAGAACTTCTTGTCAGACTGTTGATCACAGCCTTCTTTCATGTAGCAGCAGTCAGTAGTATTAAATAATCATACATTCATGTCAGTATGATAAATAAATTTTAAAAAACATGGATTTAAGAGATGTAATCAGGATCATAATCAGTAACACCAATAAGCAATTATTCAGCAATGATCAGGTTGTGGTGAAACCTGCACCAGTGTTTACTGCAGGATCTCTCCTGCAGATCGTGCTCAAGTGAGAGGACTGATTAGTTATAGCAGGATAAGAATATCAGCCTTATAGTAGATAATGGCCATGAAACTGTGTCCTAATATTGTTCTTTTCATTCCATGATGAACTTTACCTCATAATGACAGTAGATCATATATATTGAGATGGAAGTAGCAGGAATTTTAAGTGTATATCAGATCTTTTTTTTATTAGAGGGATTTTGTAGCCTCAGACTCATATAAAGCTTTATTATAGAATGGGAACATGGAACATGCCAGGCTCTGGAATTATACAACAGTAATGAAACACAGAAAGTACCACTGTCATTTTCTTAGAATAATTTTACATTTTTGCCATTAAAATAAAAAAGGAAAGAGAGCTTTCAAATGTGAATAAATTCAAAGGTCATATTCCATCCCACTGCCAAACACCAAGTGCCCTTTTCTGATGTCTGTTGACTTTTAAGTTCTTGATATTTCTCTTGGCAAATTCCATTTGGAATTCAGGGGTTTTTTTTCACACAGCATAAAAACACTGCACATGCTGTGTGCCATAATGAAACATTATTGTAGTTCTGACTTATTACAGGCCTGAAAGTGAATTTAGCCAGGGCAAGTAGGCAGAAGTCATTATCATTTGATAGCAGCTAAAGGTCACAAATGACAGGGCCATAGGCATTCCTTTATTAGAATAACATCACAGTTAACAAACTAGGAACTGCTTTAGTTGAGTGCTTGAAAGAAGTATAACGTTTAAGTGTGTAATATCTTAAGAATAAGAAGCAAGGCAGTTAATACTATATGGTGTGTGTATTTTCATATATACATGTGGATCGAGACTTCTGTTTATCAGCACACCGAAGTGACAGATTTCCTCTGAACCTGCTGAATGCTCATACAAACTTTCTCAAGCTAGTTAAGTCCCTGAAGTTTAACCTGTGTTCAGGTGTTGCTGAAACACAGCATAAATTTTTATATACTTTCTTGGAGTGTTCTTTATGATGAGGTGCAGTATTTATTAAAAACTGGATTGTTGTTACAGGCATTTAAAATATTTATTTAAGTCTTTCATATGGATCTCTTGCCTCAGACAGATTTGTTGTTGGGACCTTAAAAAACCCATGTAGATCAAGTCTTAAATTTCAAAAAGAATATTCTGACACTCATAAGACTTTTTTTCCATGTATTTTAATTGTGAAATTTATTATAACTAACTCTTTCACATCAATAACATGAAGACACAAACTGGTATGTACTGAGAAAAGATAGTAATTGAAAATTTAAACAAAATCAAAAAGCCAACACCTACTGGGTTATTTTTTTTCATTTATGTGTTTCTCCAGTCTACCTTGTAACATCAAATCAACTTTACAAAAAAGTTAATGTATTTGTGATAATTTTTTTCCTAACTCTTGATTCTGCACTTTTCTATTCTCTAGACTTTTGCTTTAACTTCTTTATAGAGGAAAAAAAAGTTTTAAGGGTAACCCTTGCCGTGTACTATAACAAACAAACAAGAACTCTTTAGGGGGGATAATTTTCACTTTGTCTTAACACATTCAGAGGAAAATCATGTCCTAAAAGTGGGTAACATAATGATACATAGAGTTCTATAAATTTTTCATTTTAAATCATGATTGTAGTGTACACCACATTAAATATAAACAAGCTGAAGGCCTCAGATGGGAGTGCAGCAGCAGGTTTAGGAGGAGATCAGGTGAGATAGAGGTCCCTCTGCTGACATAGGTAGGAGCTCTGGGCAGCCCTTTAACAGCACTTGCTGAAACTTTTTCCTTTGTAACTTCAGGACTTTGAGTCAACTAAGCTCTGCCTACCTGCTCTGTCCTTAGCTTGCAACTAAGACATCCTAATGGACTTCTGAGCTTCTCTAGCAAAATCCAAGATGTTCACCTTCCTTTCCATTTTCTCTAGCCAAACTTTTTCCTCCGCTACTCCTTTCCTGCAGGCCAAGGATGTGCTACATTATCTTATCCTTCATAAACATCATCAGTTAATACTTAATGTGCTGTTACAAGACACTTTTATAAATTGTTGCAATTACCGTTGAAATTTTCATGCCCAACCTTGACAGTGTTATGTTTGTATTTTTGTTTAAAAGTACTCCCAAAAAGCAGTTGACCAGCTCATGCAGTGTGGGAAACTGATATGACTCCCCCCAGAGGATACAGAATTGATATGGTAGGATTTTAATTACACTGCAGCTAGTGGCTCTCTGAATCTCCATTAAAAATTAAATCACATCCTCACCGAGTAGGATGAAGCTTCAGCTGTCCAAATTGCATAACCACAATCTTTTTCCTTGTCTTTAAATGAAAATTGGTTAAATATTGAGTAATTGAATGAATTTCAGGTCTTTGATCTGCACTCTGTTACATTACTGGCAGTGTCACAGGTGGTCTGTCTGTCTTCTCCACTGCTCTTTTTTTGGCTTTACCAAACTAAGGATGTGATGGCTTGTCAACAAGTTGGCCAAGACAACCTGCTGGCTTTTGGTTACCAAAAGAGAAAGACTTCTGTATCAAAGCAACCAGTTGAAAGCCAATTAAAATATTTTCCTGTACCTGCTTTTTCTTTTCCTTAATGATCTTACTTTTCTACTGTGACCAGACCTACCCTAACTCAAGATATTTTTGATTCAGGGAGAATTGAGGTTTCGTTATTTGGTTTGGGGTTTTTTGTTGGGTTTTTGTGGTGTTTCAATTTTTTTTTTCCACACTACATTGTATTAAAAGATATTTATATAAACCATATGTCTTATGAAAGGATAGACACATCTGTTCTTCCTCAATGGAAAAATCGCAATGCTCTATTTGAAAATGGGGGTGACATTTTCTATCTCCCTCTTCCTCCACCCTGCAACCCCACTGTGTTATCCAAAACCATTTGTGAAACACTGAACTCAGATTGGCAGAGCTATTAGAATAATCACAAATAAGTTTGTAAAAGAAAGTATGTGTCTGATAGGTCTTAACTTTGTTAATTTTCCCCAGAAAATATTTCATTTAAATATGTTTAAAGCAACCTCTAAGACAGCAGCAATCTTGCTGTAAACTGTTAGATCACTGCCTCCAAGTGCCAATTCTATTAAGAGTAACTTCATTGTTCAATAGCTGTAATATAAAACACTAATACAATATTTCAGTGTTATCAGACCTCTGACATTTCATTTTGGTTTTGTTTGCTAGACTTTTATTTTAAGTGTTATAATTGATGTGAGGAAAGAGGAAAGAAAGGTCTTCAGGGGATGTTAAAATACAGAAGAGGGAATCAAATAACCACAATGTAATAGAAAAGATTCCTCTCTTTCAACCTCTAGCTCCGTGCTTGCGTATACAAAAAAGTCCATGAGAATATTATTGCTGTGACTGCAGGCAACGATGTACGAAATTTCATTTGTGCATCAAAGCATGGGAATGACAATCTGGAGTGTTTTGTTTTGTGAGAGGAAGGGAATACAAAATTTGAACTAAAATGTACAGTTGTGACAGGATGTCCAAATGGCTTCACATGTACAGGAATACAGTGCAAGTAATATTTCAGATTTGATGAGTTTTGAGGGATTTCAACCAGCATGAGTGCTAAGAGGAATTATTTTTACTTGTCTTTTCATCCTATGGCAATGATTGGATGACTGCCAGCAAAGCAGTCTATTCAGCACGGACTGAGCACAGAATATTCTGTTCAGTTGTGTCAATCTGACTTTTCTGCCCAGATCTGAACTAGCAAAGAGCTGGATTAATTTCTAACTACATATTTAACCTTTGGCAAAATGCAAATGGAATTGTAAAGTGGACCATGTAAAGATCTTTACTGAAGGTTAATTGCCTGTACTATATAACTTCCTGTTTTACTGTACCTTACATGACTAACTTAAAAGGACAGGTGAAAGGATTAATGAACAAATATAATGGCTTGGACATCAGTGAGGCTTTTTCAGTTTTTCTTAATTTAGTCAGCACAATTAGGCAGACTAGCTCTTCTTTATGCTGCTCTTTCCCACTGGGATTTGCCCAAGCTGTAACTGAGAAACTTTCAGACATTTGCTCAGCCACATGGAGAAGTGCTGCTGTATCCAGACTGATGTTCCTGCAGATTTTGTCTGGAGAGGTGCTCCTGGTCACGGGCTGGCTGCAGATTACTGCAGTCCATTGAGAACTCACATGGGAAGATCTCCAGATGGTGCTGGTTAATGCCATGATGTTTTGATGTACACCTCTCTGTTGACCTTTACCACTGAGTGCTCATTCTTTCCAGTATTGCTCTTTATATATTTTCAAGTAATTTAATATTTCCATTACCTAAATCAGGGTTTTTTGATTTAGAATCTCTGATGTCCATGAGAGATGATTAACAAAACCAAATCTACTGCTAATCTTGGATAAAATTCTGCTTGTGACACCAATTTAAGTGTGGCAGGAGTACATTATTGTAGCTTGAGTTACTTCTTCTGTAAACTGATGGAATCAGGACCTGGCACCTTAAATGTTTTATTTCAGAGAATGTTCAAATGTAGTTTCTAAAACTTCTTGTCTGCATAAACTGAAATTTATTTTAGGTGAATCAATAAGATAGAGACCTTCCTAAGACATTCGGGTATCTGCCCAGTCTAAAAACCTCAGATTAAAGAACTGGAGCCCATGCAAAAAGTCATTTCATTTTCAAGGCTAAGATTAAAGTAATTGATTCAAAGTGAAATTACTGTTATTATTTCAATAAATGGCAATCATGGGTCTGTAATACTTTTTGAGACAAAAAAACTTTGTTCAACAGAATATAGGCACTGGAAAAAAAAATCTTACTGCAGAAGCTCAAAAATTAGATATTTGATTATTCAGCAAAGATAAACATTAAAAAATGTACACACTGTTGAGCAATATTACATGCTGTCACAGGTGCCTACAGAATATCAGTTCTGAGAAAGACAATAGCTCATCAGAAGCTGATCTCTGAAACCACCAGTAATGATGTCAGATTGCTGTAGAAAAGTTTGATTACCTTTAATAGTCACTAGACACCAAGCATGAAATGGTGTTGGCGACAGCCTGGGCTCAGCAGCTTATTCCATTTGCCATCAATTATAAATATCGGAGCGTGGGAGCTAGCCTAGTAGGACCAAATTACTGGATATAGTTTAGTTAGGAGAAGATACTGAAAAGGGAATTAGATATATAATGATCTGGACAGGTGAGGGCTTTAAGGCAATATGATTTGGAATTTAAAGCTTATTTAATTAAATGTAAGATCTTTAAAAGCTCTTAAGTATGCAAGTACTTGCTGGAATAAGAAATAGCAGTTGGTATATACTGAGGAACCTGCATAATGTGTAGGAACTAATGTCTGTGTGTACTGTGCTTGCTTACCTTTGTGTGTGAAAACTAAATTATATAGACATACTTATTCTTGCATTTTTGAAATGAAATCTATTTATGCCTCTGCTTTGGAAAAATGAATCTTGCATAGGCTTCAAAAGCAGACTGTTTTTAGGCTGCTTCCCCAAGGTGTTACTTCTGCTATTTATGATATCCAGCTTACAAGGTCATCCCAGTGGGTTTAGTGCTCTCTGTATTAATATCATGGCTTTTGTGAAAATTACAATTTAGGGTTAGTTAATATCAATAATCTAATCCTATTATTAGGTAACCTGAAACTATTTATTAAATTTTAACCTCTAATGTAACACATTTTTTAAATATTTCTAGAGTATGAAAGAAATCAATTCTATTTTTTTCATTACATAGTCTTCCTTTTTCCTCTTCTGTTTTGTGTTTTCTTGTTTTCCATTTTGTTTTTCTTCATAAATATTAGAGTTTCATTTAAGACAAGTTTAACATTTCCCAATATATTTTAGTTTAGTCCTCAAGATATGTGCTGCAATGGCTGCTTCTAAAAAGAATAATCTAACCCTGACAGTATTTAATGAGTTTAATGATTGGTAGTCATGGCCAGTTGTGGAAAAGAAGTGGAAGTGAGGGAGAAAACTGTGTCTTACCTTTGTAAGGATTTTTTTTTTTTTGCATTGACTGTCTGGAAGAAGTTTCCATATGTTTCATTTTTTTCATGAACAGGCCAATATAATCTACTGTATTCATCACCTAATAGCAGAAACATTCCTCTGAGTATAGATACCTTAATAATTCCAAGGGTTTTCTCAAGGTAAATATTTCACTAAAATATAAGGGTTAAGAGTATATGCATTTGAGTGTATGAGGAAGCAATACTGTGAGCTCAGTGGAGGATGTAAAACACTGAGACTAACGAGGATGAATTTGAGTCTGAGACAGGTCCAGCAGCTCCAACAAGTGACATCAGTAAAGATGGTGCAAGTTAGCACATGGAGTGGTTTGTACCACTGAAGTCCAGTTGGTGTCATCGCCTGAGAAAGATTTTACTTTGCTCTGATGGAGTTGATGCACCTGTAGTTTTTGGTCAGTGAAAAGCACACTCACTCACTGTGGGATGAATCTCTCCTATATATGGTTGTAACAAAGGAAAATAACAGGTTTGGGGAGGATTTTTAATATAATTGGTCTTCTTTTTTCCTCATCCCTAAAAATGTTGGTTTTCTTGTCTGGAACCTAACACATTTCTATTGCTTAGAGATGTTCCGTGGAGTCTGGTGTTTTAAAAGGATCCAGCACACCTGAAAGAATTAATTAGCATTTAGTCCATAAATGGAGTGGAGTTTTAGTAAACATGTTTTAATGCTTTGGACCTTTTTAGGTTGACAAGCTTTCAAAAAATTTGTGTAGTATGGCATCTGCTGACGAACTGTTCCCTGAAAAAATAAGCATTTTGCTTCACAATCCAATACTGTGCTGACTGTCACCAGTGTTCCATGTTCTTTTTGGGTGTAATAATATTCTATTCTTTAGTCTGTTATGTAAATATGTAAACAATAGACTGCTGTGTTTAGCACACTGTACAAAGTAGCATAGTACTAAATTAAGCACAATGGATTGAGATATTTAGATTGCATGGAGTGAAAATCAAGGAATAGTTTTGCAAAGAGTAGAAACAGCTTTTGTTATTGCTTTTAAAATATAATGGTTTGGGTTTGATCATGAAAAGCTTTCTCTGGATTATAATGATAATAGTGGTTTTGAAGGAATGCATTGGTATAAACTATACAATTAATGATAACTGCAAAACAATCTGCATTAGCAGAATAGTACATTTCTTAAATTACAGGGCCATTGTTATGTGTGATTAGTATCAGTAAAATCTCCTGTAATAATTCAGTTTCTCTGACTAAACTAGTTACCATTCATTCTTGCTGCCGGAGGCAAGAAAATCCAGTGCACTTATCACCCAGTGACTCTTCCTTCCCAGTCAGGTAGAGCTGAGTTTTCAGATTCTGTGCCTGGTCCCAGGTCAGCAGGTGGGAGGCTGCTGGGGTTTTGGTGTGGCCGGGTCCAGCCAGATGCAAGACTCAGCATCAGTTTGCAGTAGGTTTGCCCACAAGGGCACATCATCACAATGCAGCTGGCCCCACAGAAGTGGTATTTTTATAAACACACACTGCATGAGTACTTTAATCTTGGGTCTACAGGCCGACAATCAGGGGAACACCATTTTCCTGCATATCCCTGATCCTACTCACTGGCCACTTCAACTTGAGCTTCACTGGGGTTCACACACCTGCACACAGTGTGCTGTCTCCGGGAGCTGCTGGGCTCTATCCAGCTGCTGGGCTCTATCCAGCTGCTAGTCCCCACACATTTGCTCTTCAGACCAACCCTTCGGCATCACTGAGTGGTCTTCAGAACTCTTGTGCTACTTCAGCTCTTCTTTCTGGTTCTATTCTGATCTCTGTGCTCAGACAATCTTGATGCTCATAAGTCCAGTAGATGCCACGGCCATATGAATAAATAAGATTTGGTAGACTGTCACCTGGAAGAGACATGATTAGTTTTATTGCTTTGTACTGATTCTGACAGTTTGACCTTAATTTTATGGGTGGTTTGGGATACTGTTTACTGAGTGTGTGTGACTTAAATCAGACAATATGGAGTTTAAGGTGTATTCAAACCAAACTTTATATTAGTTTATGTAACAGGTTCTCCAAAAACTTAAGATTCCTAGCAGTCTAGTTCTTGCTAAAATAACAGTCTTAAAGGGTTTTATTCCATGTTCTGTTGTCTAGAATATGCAACATGGTGGAGAAGAGAAAATGAGGAGAACTTTCTTAGAAAGACTTCTATTTGCTGGACAATTAATATGTGTTTAAGTACAAACTTTGTATCCAAGTTTTGATAGTTGACATAAAATGATACTTGAAGACAAAGCCCTGTATTACATGATCTCATATCCAGTAAATGAGTAAAAAATTGACCTAACTGGGACTGACGATAGCATAACTAGATTTGCACTGAACTTGAAATGGTGACACAGGTCAGAGGGAAAAGGAGTATCTACAGTTATAGCAAAATTAGAATCACAACTTCTGAGGTAAGAAAGTATAAAGATGCTGCTGGGATTCTAGAAAGAAAGGAGTAGATAACCAGGTGATGTCCTTATTCTCCCTTGCTTAACTGAGGAACACATAGTAATTAAACCCTCTTCATTTGGGGAACAAAGAGCTATTTAGGGAGTCCTATGTACCTCTGTCAAATCTTCCAAAATCATCATTGCTAAGTATACAAGCAGAGGAGCTACCTGTATAAACTTTTCTTTCATTTGGAGAATCATATTAGAAACAACTGGAAGAGCAGGCTTCTCAAAAGTTTTCAGCAAAATTGTCTTGTTTTGTACCCACTCAGTTACTTCATATAAAATGCAAATGGTGTATTATATATGCTGTGTTTAGTAGTCTTCAAACTTGACCCCATTAGTAGAATACTATGAATTGCATAGAGTGACCAGATTACTAGAACCAGAAGCATGACTGTGGCCATGGATAAACTCGTAATTCCAGTGGTTTCAGTGTATTGAGGGTCTTTCTGTAGGTTGGTAAAAGTCTCTTATAACAACTTTAGAAAGATCATTCACAACCACATTGTCCTTTGGCTCTTCTCTAGTCTGCCAGGAGAGCTTCTAGCCAAGAACTTTTGACCCTTCTGCTGCTGTGATGGCACTTTTGAAAGCCTTTGGTGTTGCTTGGTCCACTGAAGTTAATTATGGGGAACTAACATTTGTGAAAAAATATCCTTTCCTTCCTTGTTTTGGCATAACAGTTATTGGCCTCTTGGGATGAGGGAAGATCATGATGGCATATTCAGGTCGCTTCAGTGACATAGTAGCTGTAAGTTTAACTTTTAAAAGTTTGATTTCAGCTACGAGTTTTTATTGGCAATTGACAGTAGGTAAAAAATATGATTAAGTTCTTACCCTCTGCCAGCTTGTCTTCCTTAATTTATACTTACTGAAATAAGTTGACAGCAGTTTAAATTGAAAAAAATGTACTGACCTGGAATATTGCACATGGTTTACTTAAAAGTGACCTATTTCTGAAAGACTTTGTAATAATTTTTTGTACAACTTTGATATCTTCTGTCTCAAACTTTTGCAGAGGTTGTTTTTGTAGTTAGAAGTTACAGCTATGTGTTTATTATGATCTAGATATCAAAGCATTCTGCCACTAAAAATGTAAAATTCCTAATTTTAAAAAAATCCCTATGACTAAAGAAACAAAATGAACAAACAAAAAACCCAACTCCAACCCAGATATATTTAGGTGTGTTAAGTCCATTTTACACTACTCTGGTGTTATGGTTAGGTGATAAATTGAACAAACTCAGTTTAGGCTACTGTAAGACACCTTGTAACACTGTTCACTACATTTTTTTGTTACAAACAAATGTTGCATCTTTTTTATTGATGAGAAACTATTTTTTTAAATATAACACCAAACATATTGCAGCTCCTACATCCAAGACACTCGGTCCAATTCTTTTTACAATAGGTGATCTATTTGTAACTCTTTTTCCATTTATGAAGACATGACAGTGAGAATGAGGAGAGCAAATACAAGAAGCAAAATTCAGCTCTTATCAATAGAGCCCATGCATACAAATAGAAATGCACTAATTTCTGCTGGGCAGAGTCATGCAGCAGATGTTGATTATATACTGTTAGTGTGCAAATAGCAGTAAGTTCTTTTAAAAACAAGCATGTTCCGTACTAGTGTATCAAAGGAGTGCAGAATGTGAAGGTGAGATAAATGAGAAAGCTGGGCAGAGTGGGAATGAAGAATAAATATTTCTTATTGAATCTGCTTGATATGTTTCCTGTTACTTTGCAGGCTTCGCTGTCTTGCTTTTCTCAGAGAGACAGAGGGCAGGGAGGGAGAGGAAACACTAATTATTAAGTGGGAGTTATCAGGTGAGAAGTGTGATCCTTTTGAAAAGAAGAGGAACTAGAGAGATGAAGGGACACTGCATAGGAAAAAACCAGTAATTTAAACCTCTAGTGAAAGTACAGGTTTGGCTCTCATCTGTTTCAGACCAGCTACCCATATTATACCATTTAAGGTAGCACTCTGTCAAAGGCTAGAAAGGATTTTTGATAGAACTTTTTCATGGGATGCTATAGGAGGAGATAGGAAATGGGAACAAACATAACATTTTCAAAATCAAATGGGTTTCTTTTAGAGATGGCTGCCTTAGATTCCTAGGAAACAGGCTTCATACACAGCACTCAAGAAGCTTGTTTCTAAAGCTGGTGGAGTTGAGTTCACATTTTGTCCTGTAGCATTAATGAATCCTAGCAAACGTTGCACAATTTGCAGATTCTGGGAAGATGGATGTAAGTGTTGATTCTCAAACTCAGACTAAGATCAAGCAACCACACTTCAGGATATCAGTGCCAAAATATGAAGACAAATGAGGTTCAACACAAAAGGGTTTTACAATAGGAGTCTGCATTAAATTGTTCAAAACCAAGGCTTCTTTGGCCTTAGGCAGCAGGTATGGACAGACCTGCAATTTGTTGGTGCTTGCTATTTTGCCTGAACTTGCTCTTCTGATTTTATTTTGGGCACTGGTGTTCATTCCTTACATAACCTGTCCATGTTTTACTATGGCGAATTGACCTTAGTTCACAGACTGGTGTTTCTCTTTTTTCTTCTTTCTCTTCAAGCTCCCTAAGGTACTTTGACTGTTACACTCAAAGGAAATGTGATCTTTGGAAGGCACACTTGCCTTCCTGCAGTCTAAGCAGCCTCTCTATTCAATTCCTAAGCTCATCCTTAAGGTGACAGTTCTTTGTGTCACTCTTCCTATCTCCATATTCTGTACTTAGCTGCCAAAGGATTTGCATTATTTAAAAGAAAAACAATGCAAATCTCAAAGATTTTTTTAAACTATTGTGTCTTATTAATTATGTTCAGTAACTGTATTCTAATTCCAAAGGTAGTTCTCATACTTGTCTGTAATTCACTGCTTTTTGTTAATAATAGTTTTGGTTATCTTATTATTCCTCTGAAAACTGTTTAGTTATGAAATATTCATAATTATAATGTTGGTGCTACGATTAAAGTAATGTTAATGCTTCTATTAATGAAACCTTCACTTGCAAGTAGGTGTAGTGGTTTGAATCTTGTTTTCCCCCAGAGGCTAAGAAAAGTGGTAGACCCCAAGGGGTGGAAACCTCTGGAAGTTTTGGAGTTTTGTCCAATGGGCACTCCTGCAAAAATGTAAACATATCACAAGCACCAGAAAAGACGAGTTGTAGTTTGGGTTGGTAGGAGAAGTAGCCATGTTGTAAGACCACGAGGAAGGGGCTCTGAGCCCCTCGGGGCCTCTGGGGCCTCCCAGCCCCTGGCTGGGGGGGACTGCAGAGACTTGGAACAGTGCTAGACTGGACTAAGTGTCTGTAGTATGCCGGGAGATGTTTTCTCTGCTGTGGGTGAGCAGAGACAGCAGTGGGACAGCAGCGGCAGACGCAGCGTCCAGAGACTCAGGCAGAGAGCCAGGACAGATAAGAACTGAACCGGAGAAGCAGAAGAGATGCAA